>NC_142353.1:45974918-46132418 GCF_059441175.1 Urocampus carinirostris | reverse complement strand
CATTTTTGCCGTTACTCCCCAAGCCTGCACAAAATTCATTTGTGCAGGCTTGGGGAGTAACAAGTCATTTTATTTTCTTGCGCAGCTTAGAGGGAACACTGATAATAAGTAAATAAAAAGCAAAAGATCAGCAGACTATTGAAAGATTGAGCAATCAATATCATTATAATGACTCCAAATTTGACTGTTTTTTCTCTTCCGCATTTAACACAATTACTACCCAAAAACTTTAGATTCCTTTCCGCGTTTGTAAACAAGTGTGAGGTATAGAAGCTGCGCGTGCATTGTTGAAGTTGAATGGCAGAATTCATGTCAGTTTATAGCAGCCGATTAAAAAAAAAAGATTGTAGTTCATCGATAGGAACGCCTCAAAATAGCACACGTAATGTGCTAGCAGCAAGATAGTCATTTTATTTTGCTCATCAAAGTCAACATGAGAAACTTCTTTTGACGGGCGCTGGATTTCTTTCTTTGAAGATGCTGGAGAGTGCTTGAAAAGTGCTTGAATTTGGCCATGAAAAAGTTGTATGACCCTGATGTTCGTTGAGGTTTCTTTTCTAAATCCACAGGGGAGGAGCTCTCTTGACGTCCACAAGTGGACCCGGTTTCCATCTAATGCTTCCATTCATCACCTCGTACAAGTCCGTCCAGGTATTTCGACTAAATGTGCATTTTGGGATTTTAGGCACAATCATACATTCTCAGTGTTCTGGTTTGCCTGCCACCCTGCGTCCTAGACGCATGATTTTTGCTGGGGACGCATCGTCTCAAATCAACGTGCGTCCCCGGGACGCAACTTTGTTCACACCAAATTGTCATTATTACCCGATTACGTTTTTTTTTTTTTAACAAAGATTTACCGCACTCCAAACTTTTGGTCGGGCAGATCCGCCATTGTTGTTTTGGTCTCGCGGTTCGAGTTTTCGTCCGCACGCCGATCTCGGCAAACGAGATCTCGTTGCTTCGAGATGACGTCATTGTTGTGGTGCTTGTCGTTGAGGGAAGGTGAAGGCTAAGTAAAATCAACACAAAATTAGTAATTTCTTCAGTGTCATTAATAAGTCAAAACATAATGCAGAAAGTGATGACAACGGCAATAATTCCGGCACGAAAAAAACGGAGAAATTCTTCAGAAGATCGCAAAGGCAAGGAAAACACGTGCGTTGAGCCGAACGACTCGACGAACGAAAATAAACAAAATAACACTCTTAAGCAAGATAAGGATTTTTCTGCCAAAATGGACTTACCGTATTTTCCGCACTATAAGGCGCACCTAAAAGCCTTTATTTTTTTCAAAAACTGACCATGCGCCTTATAATACAGTGCGCCTTATATACGGCTCCATATTAAATCGTAAGGTCTCGCAACAAAGGCAAGCAGCCGCCGACTAGATTTTTTCTCGTAGGCGATGTGGTCCGCGGTGTATGTGATCGATTCAAATGTGTCAATCATCATTTGAATCGGTCACTATTGGCTTAAGTTATTCGGAGGTAAAGGGGGCGGATCCTTTTTATCATTTACAGGCTTGCATAGGCTAAAGGGGCAAAACAAAGCCTGCAATTGGCCGAAAAAGAGGAATGTGAATTGCAAGTTTGGTTGTCTACGGCATAGTAAAACATGTTTTACCATTCTGTATTTGTAAATATTTTACTCTCCTGGATTTACTAAACTAACGGATATAAGAGGACCATGGTTGCACATTATTATTGAAGACAACGACTTCGGTGAGCTACTCCGGCTATATATTTTCCCAGTATCTTGTTTCAGAGTGATCTCGATGTTTGTGTGATGGTCTTTTTTTAAATTCAACTCAATTCCAAGTGTTTATTGTCATATGCACAGTAAAGTTGCGAGCGAAAAAGAAAATAGAAACTAAGGAATGGTTGGCATTTCTTGAATCCCAAGACTTTAACCTTCCGAATGATATTTGGAACGATGCATTTGAGTGACATCGTACAACACCGCATCCGCACGTGTCTACGACACGTATTTGCTTCTTTGCAAGCTTTCGGTGTAATAACAGTGTTATGACTATGTTATTACCATGAATGTGTTTTTTTAGACCTCCACAAGGCATATAATTGTTGCTAACGGTTGTGGGCCCATCTCAAATGAACTTGCCAATACCGGGGGGTTGGTGGTCGGCGGAGTCGCCCCACAGAACCAAGTAAAAAAAATTACAAATACATCTCTCTGAGTTAAAAACTTTATGCTAACTCATAATGCTAACAACTCAGCGCTACCGGTTCTTTACCAACATCTGCCAGATCAATCACAACTCTTACAATTGCCGCGGGAATTGTCTAGTTTACAATATTGTTGTGAACTGAAAAATCTTGGAGATGACTGATTTGTATTACCAATAAACTTTGATGATTAAAATATATAGACTTTTATATTTGTGGCCGATTTACAATTTCAACCTGGATAAGACAAAATTTTGGGGAGCCCTAGATCTCTGTAGGGACCCATAGATTTTGGAGCATGCCAGTCCCCGGGACCCATCACTTTTCACAGCTCAAAATGAACACTGGTTATTGCATTATTTGATCCTTGTAAAACACTAAAGCCATGCTGCGGCAGACGCCAATTTCTGAACCAGATATACGACGTCATACATCAATTTCCTAAACTGCAGCCACATGTTTGTCTTGTTTTTCTTCCTTTTTTTTTTTGCTTCCTTCCATTTTTTCTTTTAGCCGAGGGAAAAATGGCTCTGATGCTGCAAAAGGATTTATTTTCCATTATGTAATAAGTAAACAGCTTTGACATGTTTTCAAAACAAATGCTAGTAAAGTTAAAACAAAACCATTTTTTTAGGGTCAAATCAGGTTTTTTTATCAGCCTTTTGTGAATCCTTAGACCAAGGGTCTCTAACGTGGTGTCCCCTGGCACAGGTAAACCCCCTTCAAACACCCAAATAGCCTGCGGACAGTTTCTGCAAATACCAAACCAGTGATGAGTCATTGCGATTTTCTATCAAATTTGCTTTCTAACCGGCATCATGTTTTCTTGTATGACTAGGAGACGCATAGAATTTACAGGAGATCGCAACCAAGTCACTAGGGCTGCAACAACTCACCGATACAATTGATTTTAAATCTGATGAAAAGCAACTCATTAGATCGTCGATTCGTCATATCATGTGATTTATGAGCCGCCGAGTACGTTAAATCAATGCAATTATGAGTGCACACCATTCTTTTGTGACGCTGGAATTTGTAGTACCGCCCTGGTCCGGCAGAGGGCGCCAAGACAGTTTTTTTTTTTTCATAAATCTTATCTTAGATTTTTGAAATCCCAAATATTGAACGTTACAACATTTACAAACAAAATTGGTTTTCCACTTTGCAGTGTTTGACTGTTTCGTCAGGAAAGAAAGTGAACTCTTTTCAAAGAAAAGAAGTCAATAAAATAAAGTCAAAAGAAAAATGATTATAAAGACATGTCTAACACTACCCAAGGGGCCAATTCTTGAGAATATATCCTTTTCATTTTGGGAATGTTTATCATAATCCAAAATTTACCCTTGAAACACTCTTTTAGTCTTTTTTTCAGGTACTTTTTAGTTTTGTTTACAAATGTTTGATTTTGACTAAGATCAGTTACTTATTCCTCCCCTTGTTTTTTTTTTTTTTTTTTGCATAATGTCCTCATTGATATATAGAGAACTATGATGACTAGGAACTTGGGTTAACATTATTTAAAGTTAAAGATACTTGTTTAATCAGTGTGATTTTGACAAAGATCAGTAACTTATTCTTCTCCCCTCTGTTACTTGTTGGATTGGATTGTCATTCAGATATAGAAACCTATACATATTTGGGTCATTATAGTGTGATGTTTTTTTTCCATCTGTGATTTCTACAAAGTTAAGTGACTCATTTCTAACCCTTCTGTAATATTTTGGAACTTTTTCTCATTAAAATATTGGAACTTATACACTTTGGGTAGTTTTAGTTAAAGCATATATATATTATATATATATATATATATATATATATATATATATATATATATATATATTTTTTTTTTTTTTTTTTATTTTTTTTTACAAATGTTTGATTAAAAAAAATCAGTTACTCTTTCCCCCTTCGTGTCTTTTTCTGCATAATGCCCTCATTAATATAATATATATATATATATATATATATATATATATATATAATATACATTTTTGGTTGATTTTAGTTAAAGCAGAAACTTGTTTAAAGTATCTGCTTTAACTAAAATCAAAGATCAGTAACTTATTCCTCTCCCCTCTGTCACTTACTGGATGGTATTTCCATCCAAATATAGAAACCTATACTTATTTTGGTTGTTTTAGTTAGAACAGACACATTTTTCCATTTGTTATTTTTTTATAAGGTTTATTTGCTCTTTTCTCTGCAATATTTTGGAACTTATTCTCATCAAAATATGGAAATCTGTAAGTGTTAGGGTGGTTTTAGTTAAAGCAGATACTCTTTTCAGGGGATTACCTCATGTGCGGTCCTTTTTCAAGGTTTTTTCATATTCCTCATGTTGAGGTTTTGAGTTTTCCCTTGCCCTCATGTAGGTTTTAGATCAGGGGATGGTGTCATTATTCAGATTCAGATCTACTTTATTGTCATTCTAGTACACGTGTATACAGAACGAAATGTCGATACATCTGACCCGCCCAGTTTCCTCGAATGTACAGATATAAATAAAAGTTGTATTGTATTTTGGCTACGTATAGTATTTTACCATAGTGCCGATAGTGCAAGAGGAGTAGCTAACCGGATGTGCAAAATGGGCAGTCAGGTTAACAAGTCAGGTAAACAGTAACATTAACACTGTAACAATAACGCTGTAAGTACAATAGTGCAGAGAGCAAATGTGCAAGGAGTGGCAAGCTATAAAGAACTGCCAGTAGTGCAAAAAGTCTCGGAGGTTGCCTCCCCTAAGGCACATCCCTGAGTGCGGACCAGTTTTTCCTGAAAGAGGACTGCAACGGGGGATTGTGGCTATAAGCGTCACCTGAACTGACCCTGTGAGAATGGATCCGGGTCCATTTGGTTTAAGGCTTCCCAGTTTGAAAAGGCGAATACAGAAGATGCAAAGTCTTGCCATTAAACGGAAACGGGAACATTTTTGGATAGTATCCTCCACGATAACATAATTCCCGCCTCTGCTTGAATATTTGGAAATTAAAAATCAATTCTTATGAAGACTTTTCCATTTTTTAGATAGATCCTAAAATGAGGAAGGCAATCTGCCAATTGGGTACAATTTTTGTTGACAGTGCAAGACTTTTCAAGTTTTTTAGATTAATCCCTGCAAGACTTTTTAAGTTTTTGGATTAATCCCTGCAAGACTTTTCAAGTTTTTTAGATTAATCCCTGCAAGACTTTTCAAGTTTTTTAGATTAATCCCTGCATAGTCTGTGGTTTGCAATAATCTGTGGTCTGTGCAACATTTTGAGACTCCTTGTGATTAAGGGCGTCACAAATAGACATGACTTGACTTGAGGTTTTGAGTTTTTCCTTGCCCTCATGTAGGTTTTAGATCAGGGGATAGTGTCATAATAATCTGTGGTTTGCAATAATCTGTGGTCTGTGCAGCCCTTTGAGACTCCTTGTGATCAAGGGCGTCACAAATAAACATGACTTGAGGTTTTTGAGTTTTTCCTTGCCCTCATATAGGTTTTAGATCAGTGCGCCTTATAGTGCAGAATATACTGTTATTTCCATCCATCCATTATCTGCACCGCTTATCCTCAGTAGGGTCGCGGGGGTGCTGAAGCACAGTCCCAGCTGTCTTCGGGCAGTGGGCAGGGGACACCCTCAACTGGTCTCAGGGCACACAGGGACAGACAATTTGCTCGTTCATTTACACCCAGGGACAATTTGGACCGGCCAATTAACCTAACATGCATTTTTTTGAAATGTGTGAGGAAACTCACGCAAGCACGGGGAGAACATGCAAATTCCACACAGGAGGTTCGATCTTATGACCTCAGTACTGTGCCGCACACGCGCTAACCACTGCGCCGCCGTGTTGCCCTACTGTAATTTCCATTGGTCCAAAAATAAATGCTCTGTTCTTGTTCCGTAGACGACACTGCAGACAGATGAGGTGAAAAACGTTCCCTGCGGCACGAGGTAGGCGTCATTTTTTGATATAGTTTCATATGTGCCTTTTCTAATGTGTTTACTCCACTTTTGTACAACACCTGGGGTCTCCGACACAGTGCCCACAGGCCCCAGAGTGCCCCGTAAGGACGTTTAAGGTGTCTGTTCTGACAATAGCTCACCAGTGCTAGACTGAGTCTATTTTTCCAGTTTTGGTTCATTAACCTGGTAATAACATTTTTAGTAACAAGTTTTATAAAGTGAATGAGCAAAAAATGTGCAGTGTTTTTTCTTAGCTAGCGCTCTGGCTATCTTTTTAGTTTTTAGCTAGCTATCTTTTGACATTTTAACCTATATAGCAAGCTATCTAGATATCCATTTACATTTTTTTGCATGCTATAGAGCTAACATTTTACATTTTTTTTCACTAGTCATCAAGCTAAATTTTGGGCTCCTTTTTGGCTGGCTATCTAGCTTTGTTTTTAGCTTTCTATCCGACTATTTAGAGGGCTTTTTACTCTTACCTAGCTATCTAGCTCTCCATTAGTTTTTTTTTTTAAACCTGTTTACCTTTTTAGTTAACCATCAAGCTACCCTTTCAGCTGTTTAGCAAGCTATCTAGCTAGCTCTTTATCTTTTTCTTTGCCTGCTATCTAGCTAACATGGCACTTTATTTTGCTAATTACCAGGCTAAATTTTGGCTCCTTTCTAGCTAGCAATCTAGCTTTGTTTTTAGCCATCTAACTTGCTATTCAGATGACTTTTTACCCTTTTAAGTCAAGTCAAGTCATTTTTATTTGTGACGCCCTAAATCACGAAGAGTCTCAAAGGGCTTCACAGATTGTTACACTATATTACACAAACTATTTTCAACCGACAAGAGGAGTAGGAACTAACTTGCTATTTAGATGACTTTTTACTATTTAGATGACTTTTTACTCTTTTAGCAAGCTATCCACCTCCCTTGTACTTGTTTACCTTTCCGGCTAACTATCAAGCTACCTTTTTAGCTATTTAGCAAGCCATCTAGCTTGGATGCTATTTTAGAAATTCATATTAAACTGGGCGCCCTTTTAAACGATTTAGTAACAACGCTTGAAAAAGGTTGGAGTCCCGTGGTAGAAAATTACATTTCTGCTAGTTGACAAGTCTTCTATTTAGCTAGCTATCTAGAATGTTTAGCTTTCTATCTGGCTATTTAGTTGGCTTTTTACTTTTTTAGCTAGCTATCTAGCTCCCTGTTTGTTTTTATCTTGTTTACTCTTCTAGCTAACTATGAAGCTACTTTTTAGCTATTTAGCAGGCTCTCTAGCTAAGTTGCTGTTTCAGAAATGTATAGGAAAGTGGGTGCGCTTTGCATTAGTTGCTAACAAAAATGTTGGAGACTCCCTGCACTACAAAATCAGAATCTTTACCGTACAGTTTCACTCAATAACGTCATTACAAAAAAAAACTTTTACAGTGGTGGAGTGATGATCTACTTTGATCGCATTGAAGTGGTGAACTTCCTGGTTCCTTCGGCAGGTAAAAGACCGAAATCAAGACGATCCTTAAGAAAGTCATTTTATTTCATGGTCTGTCATGGCCGGACGGTATGTTTTTCTCTCCCGCGACAGTCTTTGACATCGTGAAGAATTTCACGGCGGATTACGACAAAGCTTTGATCTTCAACAAGGTTCACCATGAACTCAATCAGTTCTGCAGTGTCCACTCGCTACAGGAGGTCTACATTGGCCTGTTTGGTAGGTATATGCTCCACGCTTGGGTCCACTTTCAGTATTGTATGAGTTATATGGGGAATTTCTCTGTGCTTTTTTCTCAATGGCACGCCCGGTCCCCACTTCAGACCAAATCGACGAAAACCTAAAACTAACATTGCAAGAAGATCTAACAAGCATGGCGCCTGGTCTCATCATACAGGTACAGTGAAAATGCTCATGGTTACTCTTGCATAGTCATCTTTTGTTTTTTTGAGTAGATGTTTTTATCCAGGTACTCTTTTGATGAGTACATACGGCTCGGAGATAAAATAGAACTTGTGCCATCTTGAAACTATATTGAAAGAAGCTGAGACTATACTGATGGACATTTGCTTCAGCTCAGTTTATATAGGACACAATTTGAACTCAAGTTTAAAGTCAAGGTATCAGACCAACAGACCCAGTTATGGCTGTAAATGGTTCAATAATCCTGCATACGGAAGCTCAGTAATCAATCTATGTTCATTTTTGAGACACTTGATGATAAGCAGCCACAGAAACAGCTTTAACCCAAAACAAATGTTATACCTAGAAGCTCTAGCAAAGCACCTACAGCAATTTGATTGGGTGATTGGTAAGAATGGGCCGAGCTATACACGGCACGCTCGCCGTCAATCTCTTTTGCCTAGCGACTTCTTTACTGAAGGTCAATATGTCAGAATCTCGTATTTGTCGTATTTTGTGACATTTTTTCAAAAGAACTTTGCTTGCACTTTGTTTTGAAGCCGTTATTTAGGACAAAAATGTGCCTCTACACTCTTAATGGCGGGATGGATGCTCATTTTAAGTGGCATATTTATATTGGGATGGGACACTGGCTCTGGCATAATTATTATCTCATAGATTCTATCAAATCATCAAACATCACACAACGATATGCGCTGAAGAATTAGCTTTTGTGTAGAGATAGCGGTTTTGTTGCATGTTGTCTTTTTTTTTTGTCATGACGGAGTCTTGGCTTCCCCGACGCCGCAGTCCAACTAGCAGGACACACGCTTCACCGGCACGAACGAGACGGAAACTCCGGTAAAAACAGGGGTGGGGGACTATGCGCTACTATAACAGCCGAATCATTGACACACACTGCTCACTCGATATAGAGTTTCTAGCAGTATCGTGTAGAACCTTCTATCTACCGAGAGAGCTAACTGTGGTCATTGGATTGCTGTTTACGTTCCACCGGATGCTACCGTTCCACCGGATGCTAACGTTACCATAGCGCTAAATCTCCTGCCCGCTGCTATCAATAAACAGTAGTTCGCACACCCCGACTGAGCTTTTATCGTAGCCGGCGACTTTAATCGGGCATGCTTAAGGACCGTACTTCCCAAATCCATTCAATACGTGGACTGAGCAACTAGGGAAAAAACACTGGACCGTGTGTACAGTAAGATCAAATATCTAGTTGGATCCGGCCATCTCTGTCTGTCCCTTACCCCCTCTTACACCCCCCCTCCGGAGGAAAACAAAGCCTATATAACAAGGACAGTACAAACATCTTTGTTCCTTTATCCCTTTGTTTTCCTTATCCTCACTGTAAAACGTGGAACTGGAGTGCCACGTCCAATTTCGTTGTCACAATACATCCCATGTTGTAACAATGACAATAAAGGTATATTCTATTCTATTGTTGTTCGCAGGCCCCTATTATTTGGAATGAGGCCTTTATATAACAAGTTGTGCAATGCTATAAAAGTCTGATCTGGCACATCTCCTTGTGCTGAAAAGTAACACCAGTGTGATAACACCGTTGTGTCTTTTGGCGTCCGTACAAGCTCAAAAATACTAAGAACCGCAATCATTCTGTCCAGCAGTCTACTTCATTTCATAATTTTGTGATCTCAGCCCTGGGCTTGCTCCAGATATAAGTTTTTTTTTAACCTGCCTGTTAAATTCATCAATCTCTTTATGTATTGCTATACGTTTTGTAAATTACTACCTGTCAAAATCTAAGCTAGGAGCTTATAAATGAGTTCTCAACGGGCTGCTGAATTATTCCTTACGCTTAGCCGTTCTACTCAAATCAGCAAGGGATTGTATGTCTTGACCCTTTGCACGTGATGTCACGTTCCCTTGGCAGAATGAGAGCCATGACGGACAGCAAGAGGCACTCGAGCGCGAGGCGATCGAACCGGCAGTTGAGTTGAAACAAATACCAATAAAAACGTATCCCTTTGAATGAAGACGGATAACGGCAAAGTTTATCTGCTGTCAAACACGAGGACTGCCGTTGCAGTATTCCACGATTTGCAAGGAAAATATTTTACGTTTGATGTATTTTTGAGCAATATTATGTCAAGTAGGTACGAGTTACGTCAAAGACACTCAATATAATACGTTAGTTAGTACCAACTAGCTACGTTAGTTAGCGGTTCCTACTCTGTAAACTAGCTGCTTTTATTGTGATTAATCAGGGGTTCAAATCGGTAATCTTCCAAATATATTTTAAACTGATAAAACGGGAAACAAACATTCAGTAGAAAACATTTTTCCAAAGTCAATATTTTCAACATGCTCAAAATTGATTTCTTTACAAGGTACAAAGGCCCCCGTGCTTTACTGTTCTATTTTATTCCCAAAAATGTAGATGTTGTTTTAGTGATGTTTGGAAAAGAAATGCATCAATTAGCTGCATCATTGCATAAGCCGCAGGCGTGAAGGCTTGGGGAAAAAAGTCACGGCTTATAGTGTGAATTTTACGGAACAAAAATATGAGGAAATTTGATTTCAAAGCTAAATAAACTTCATTCCAAAACGGTTCCCGTATTATCGAATATCGTACACTATCGAATTAACAGCATTTTTTTTTTCCTTGCCGTCATGCAGGTTTTTGATCAGGGGATGGTGTCATAATAGTCTGTGGTTTGCAATCATCTGTGGTCCGTGCAGCCCTTTGAGTCTCTTTGTGATTAAGGGCTATACAAATAAACATGACTTTTGACTTGAGGTTTTTGGGTTTTTCCTCGCCCTCATGTAGGTTTTAGATGAGGGGATGGTGTCATAATAGTCTGTGGTTTGCAATCGTCTGTGTACTGTGCAGCCCTTTGAGACACTTTGTGATTAAGGGTGTCACAAATAAACATGACTTGACTTCTATCTTTAGGTACGCTTTACAGTCCGTAAAATGCAATACTCAGTATTTTTGGGTTATTCGTTAAGTTTATTATGTTGGGGGGAGGGGATTGTGTGGTGAGAGCGCCCCCGCTGGGCTAATAAACAGCTGTCAGAAACTGATTGACCAGAATATAATGAAAAGCCAGAAGAGGGAAAGATAGCTACTGAAAATGTTTTACTTGTATATGTTTATTGTACTAGCGCACTACTTTGTGCGCACGTACGACCACGGTTTGAACCCCTCACGAGTTTCATGTCCGCTAAGTACCGCATTATATACGGTGTCACTGCAAGACCAGGAGGCATTTAGAGTTGGTTTTTACAACCTCTGCAAAGACCTTAACAGTCCCCACGGGACCAATCATCAGGCCGGTTCCTGGGCGGGGGCGGGTTTTAATGAAGAGCCCCCATAAACCCCATAGATAAACACACATTGCATTGCCGAGTTTGACGCTTTCCCTTGATTTTTCTTATCGAGGCCTAAAATTTCCCTGAAATAACCAGAACCAGGTGAAAAAACAACGGAGGCAAATGGGTAATGTTGTCGTCCCGTTGAGAATGTTGTTGACCTTTTACATCTGGGCGATTTGGCGTTCTGCCTTTGCTTATTATTCTTGTATTGAACCATTATTGGGCAACATTTTATTGAAGGAATTCAACATTATCTTCTGTCTTTTGTTTTGCAGGCCGTGCGTGTCACAAAGCCAAACATACCGGAGAGCATCCGCAGGAATTACGAACTCATGTAAGTTTGGATTACTCTGAACAAGAGAGGTTTCATGTGGCCTAGCGTAAATTATGCAGGCTTTGTATCCGGGAAAATCAATTTGAATGTTATGTCAGTGTCTGAAACTCGTGACAAAAAGTTAGCGGACACCGGGGCAGACAACTCTGAGAAGTTGCCTGCCCCGTTTTTCCCAACTTCAAACAAAATAAGACCACTCATCGCAAAAAAACCCATTGTTGCAAAGTATTAAGGTTTGATCATCGGAATATATAACAGAACAACACTTTAAAATTAAGTTTATTATAAATCTACTTAGAACATTCATTGCATGTTTTTCATTGCCATCAGTTGGTACCTGTATTGACTCATCTTCGTTCATGCAATGTTTGCGTTGCCTCATCTGCTACAAGCCATGTGAACTCCTCTTTCCTCGATGCTTTTTATGTACGTTTACGTTTTTGAGCGTCATCCATTATGTTAGCTTCTTTTGAATCTTTCTTCTGGGGCTGAGGTTTTGGCTTGATTCCTCACCACTCTTTCCACGATGCTTTTAATGCACGTTTACGTTTTGGAGCGTCATCAATTTTGTGAGCTTCTTTTGAATCTTTCTTCTGGAGTGAAGTTTTGGCTTGATTCCTAACCACTTCTCCATTTTTATTGTGTTCTCTTCGCGTCTACTTTGGAAAATGATATGCCAATGCACGACCTTATAACGCTCGGGAAAGTCCGTAAGCACGAAGTTATTCAATGCAGGCTTCTGATCGGCTGCCGAGGATGCAAATAGCCCAACGAACCAAAATTTCCAAACCGAACGAAGATTTCAAAATTGGAATAAAGCAAACGTTTGATTTACTTTTTTTTTTTTCTTGAAAAAGTAATCAGCCACCCGGGCGGAGTCGTTTTTTAAGTTGTACACCCGACTTAAAAGATGCACGCGTCCGGGCAGACGTTATTTCAGACACTGGTTATGTTTTCAAGGTCAGGAAAATCTTGAATTTTGCTTAAAGCGCCCGCGATTCTTGCCATGTTTCTCGGCCGTCCGACTCGACAGACCACGCATTAAACGGAGAAAAATAAAATGATAAATTTTATTTATTTATTATTATTATTCAGCCAGTATCAACCATCAACATGATATCTACCGGAAATCATTTTGTCACGCGAAGCTATCGACGTGACTCGTCGCCTTCGATCGGCGGCGGGTTTTTAGACCCAACTGCTGTGTTGGCAGTCATTAGGTGAGCAAACCCCCCAATTCCAACCCTTAATGCCGGGCGCCAAGCAGGGAGGCAATGAGTACCAATGTTGTAAGTCTTAGGTATGACTCGGCCGAGGCTTGAACCGGCGACCTCCCGGTCTCGGAGCGGGCGCCCTACCACCTAGGCTACCGAGCTGGTCGGGTTAAAAACGACGTCGAAACGGAACCTGCGATTGCGGTGCTTTGTTTGGGGCGGTTGTACGAAGCGTCTGACAGTTGCATTAGGAAAAACTGACCGATAAATTTGATTTGAGGGACCGGGCCCGAATTAAGTATGAAGTATTCATTGAGTATTTCTGCGCCGAAGTTCGCTCTTTGGCTGAAGTAGGGGCGGCGCCGAAGTCTTTTACACAAGTAAAAGTCCTTTTACTTCAGCATAATATCACTCAAATCGAAGTCAAAAGTATTCATCCAAAGAATTACCGGACAGTGTGTATGCTGTGCAGATCCTCCAGGAAGTACGAATGAAAACTTTATTCGAACATTAAATTAAAAACAGGACAAAAACAACTCAACAACAAAATAATGTTACATAACATGTTTGAAAAGTAAGAAGCAGAAGCTTATTTTCCCTACCCCTCCATCGTCCCTCTTAAATACATTTTACGGATAGCTCCTCTTTTACGTCTAAATATAACAAAATCTCACGGATATACATATTACATAGGTCGGATATCAATCATTAGAATAATAACAATAGTCAAATATTTTCTACACTCATCATCGTAGTACCCATCTATTAATGTTATAATGCTACTAATCACTAAATATCATTGTGACACCAACGATAATAACAATAGCAATACTAACAGTTATGATATAATAATAGCAACAATAACAACAAGGTTAACTATATTTGTAAACGCAGTATTTCCAATTTTCTTCATCTCTCTATTCCATAGCTGTGGCGCTCCAGGGCTCCACGCCCTTACAAATTGTCGTATTTTCCCTTAACAAATACTAAATAATCTTACACCATATTTTTTTTCAAATGTGTTTATTTATGGAGTTTAACATGTTATATTGTAGATGTGTTTCCTTATATCATATATATTGTTAATCAACATCTTTTCATATTGAGTTGCTCGACATGAATGAGGTTTATTATTTAAAAAATCCAAAATGAAGTCGCTCGGACGTTCAATGTAGAAGGAAAAAATACATGCAAATAGAATTAAGTAGAATAATACATTTTCTTATTCAAATGATTCATTTTCTGCATGAAATTATTGTTGGTAATATACTGATTAAAGGGATCACCACCAACCTTTCTTTTTTCATTTTCTCCTTTTATACTGCCTTTTTTTCTTAACTTTATACAACATCATCATTCCTCATATAATGCATCAAAGCAAGTGAGCCGTTTGAAAACCGGCTCTCTTCAATGAGTTGAGCCGAAAAAGACGCTTCTCTAAAAAGAGACGGACCTCCTTTCACTACATCAAACCGCTCGCTTCGTTTGCAACGAAAAAAACGATACTGAGATAGAAGCTACCACGGTGAACTCTTACTTGATTGATTTGCCGTTTCGTGGTAGTCGGTGTATACCGGACGGTACCCATAATTAATAAATTTGCGTTTTTCCGTACAGATTTTCTTACAATGCATCAGAAACCTACTTTTTACGGCAAAACCGTACAGCTTGACAGGTTTGGTATTCTGCCAGTAATGTTTTTTTGTATTTAAATTTGAACACGTGAATAGTTGGACATTGTTTGATCTCATCTTGTAGATTGTTCCAAAGTTTGACTCCGCACACAGACACACACATACTTTTCCTGGTGGTTCTCACCTTTGGGATTATGAATGTACTACAGCCCCTTAGGTTATAATTTCCCTCTTTCTGCATGAGTAATTTATGGATGTTTTCTGGCACTGTTTTTGTTGACCTTAAATAGCAGTTGTGAAGAGAAAAAGTTTACTAAATCATCCAATTTTAATAGTTGGAGTAAAAAAAAGTTTAAAAAAAAAAAAAAAGAAAGAAAAAACGGTGAGAGAGAAGCTGTGCTCGACTTATTGATTGACATTTTATGACAGGACTCGGCCCGAAATTGGGCTGTGTTCGAGCCCGGGCCCAAGATCATACCTCTAAATCACACTCGAATGCCAGGAGGTTGCAGTCTTAAGGAAGGATGGCTCGAAAAAGAAAAAAAAAACATATAAAACGTGGGAACAAATCCACACACAGCTTGCTGCAAAGAACCCAAAAGAGATCCAACTCTCTACAATGAGAGAGTCAGCACTTTCCAGTCATTTGACGAGTAACTCATGGAGATGACTAGCTTAACATTATTTTTTGCTAACAGTTTGCGACTTCATACTCCTAAACAGGGCACTATGAAATGTGTATTAGTTCAAGGATTATGGACATTTTTAAAGGCTATGTAAAAAACTAGTTTCCCGGCGGTAAATTGTTATGGGAAGAATTTCATGCAAAAGAAAATGTAAGCAACATATTACCATCATTTTTATCTAACACCTACTGGACTGTCTCAGAAAATTAGAATATTGTGATAAAGTTCTTTATTTTCTGTAATGCAATTAAAAAAACAAAAATGTCATACATTCTGGATTCATTACACATCAGCTGAACTATTTCAAGCCTTTTATTATTTGAATAATGCTGATTTTGGCTTACAGCTGAAAAAAACTCAAAAATCCTATCTCAAAATATTAGAATACTTCCTCAGACCAAGTAAAAAAAATAATTTTAAAACAGCAAAACTAAATCAAACATTTGAAAATGTCCATCGATGCACTCAGTACTTGGTTGGGAATCCTTTTGCACGGATTACTGCATCAATCCGGCGTGGCATGGAGGCAATCAGCCTGTGGCATTGCTGAGGTGTTATCGATGCCCAGGATGCTTCGATAGCGGCCTTCAGCTCATTTGCATTTGTAGGTCTGGTGTCTTTCATCTTCTTCTTAACTATACCCCACAAATTCTCGATGGGGTTCAGGTCAGGGGAATTAGCAGGCCAATCAAGGACAGTGATGCCATGGTCAGTGCACCAGTTACTGGTGGTTTTGGCACTGTGGGCAGGTGCCAGATCATGCTGGAAAATGAAATCCTCATCTCCATAGAGCTTTTCAGCAGATGGAAGCATGTAGTGCTCTAAAATCTCTTGGTACACAGTTGCATTTACTCTGGACTTGATGAAACACCAGCAGGTGACATGGCTCCCCAAACCATTGCTGACTGTGGGAAATTCACACTGGATTTCAAGCAACTTGGATTTTGCTCTTCTCCAGCCTTTCTCCAGACTCTGGCGCCTTGACTTCCAAATGAAATGCAAAACTTGCTTTCGTCTGAAAAGAGGACTTTGGACCACTCTGCAACTGTCCAGTGCTTCTTCTCCATAGCCCAAGTCAGACGCTTCTTCCGTTGTCTTGAGTTCAGAAGTGGCTCGACCATGGGAATACGGCTATCGTAGCCCATTTCCCGGACACGTCTGTGAACTGTGGCTTTTGATACCTGGACTCCAGCTTCAGCCCACTGTCTTTGAAGCTCCCTCAAATTCTGGAAGCGGCTCTTCTTCACAATTTTGTTAAGGCTGCGGTCATCTCTCTTGGTTGTGCAGCGTTTCCGGCCACATTTTTACCTTCCAACAGACTTTTTGTGGATATGCTTTGAAACTGCACTCTGTGAACAGCCTGCTCTTTGAGAAATTTCTTTTTGTGTCTTACCCTCCATCAGGAGGGTATCAATGATGGTCCTCTGGACAGCAGTCAGATCAGCAGTCTTCCCCATACTTGTGATTTAGTTTACTGAACCAAGCTGAGTGTTTTTAAGGCTCAGGAAACCCTCGCAAGGTGTTTCGAGTTAATTAGATGATTCAGGTGATTAGTTGAATAGCCTACTTGTATACTTTTTCATGATATTCTAATATTTTGAGATAGGATTTTTGAGTTTTCTTAAGCTGTAAGCCAAATTCAGCAATATTAAAACAATAAAAGGCTTGAAATAGTTCAGTTGATGTGTAATGAATCAAGAATGTATGACATTTTTGTTTTTTTAATTGCATTACAGAAAATAAAGAACTTTATCACAATATTCTAATTTTCTGAGACAGTCCAGTATACGGGGAGTGTTTTATTTTGCCATAACCCAAGTGTGATATATTTGACCAGTAGATGGCAGTGTATTGTCTCATGCTAACCCAAACCAGTGCCACAAGTTGCCAGACAAACATGCTGGCAACCTTAGGTAAGGATACCATTATGTAAAAGAAATACGTATTCATCAAAACTAACATTGGTAAGCTAGTTCAGGTATTTTGGCCTGGTATTTATACATTTTTTTCTACCGAGTGAAAGTTTTTTTTGGTTCCACTAGGAGGCACTAACACGCTTTAACGTCCACAAACATATTCCCGATTTACTCAAGATCTAAAACTCAATGTCTTGATAAATGCATACGCGAGATTAAAAATGGAACATGTAAATCGCAGATCTGTTTGTGGCTCTGCAAAATATATGATTCACACCAGTTTTTTTATTTTAATGGTACTGTTATGGACTTTTTGGACTAGTTTACAGGTTGGGGGCGTTATTGCTCTCATGCACTTTCCGGACAAATTTCAACTTGTTACCGAGTGTTAACTATTGTTTGTGTACTGTAACTCAATGCTTAATCTATTCCACCCTGGTCATCCTGGAAGGGGGATGACCACTTGTGAGGCCCCTTTTCAAGGTTTCTTTTTTTTCCTCACGCTGAGGTTTTGAGTTTTTCCTTGTCCGCATGTTGGTTCAAGATCAGGGGATGCTGTTATTGTAATCCTGTGCAGTCCTCTGAGACATTTTTGTGATTAAGGGCGTCATTAATAAATGGGACTTGACTTGACTACTGGAAACAAATGGAAAATTGACCTTAGAAGTGCTTGCACGGGGCCATGAAAAGGGTGGATAAACCGTGTATCTGTCCTCTTTAGTGTCGCTGCTAAATCGGGAAACCCCGACCACATAGTTCCGGTAATCTGACAGGATCTTGATTTTTTTTTTTTCCAAGAAGTCGCAAAGGTGCCATATTACGTCCCTTGGAGAGAGGTTTACAAAATCTCTTGACCTCGAGTCTAAAATCCTTGCCAACTCTATAGTGAAACTGTGCAAGACCCCCTCAAGCGCCTCTTTTTCCCAAAAAGCCACAAGCAACAAATCAAGCAAATCCTCCTGCTGTTCTTGGAGACTTTTGTGGACTCTAAGACTCCCTTCCGAGGTCTGCAATCCAAGCGAGCGTGATTTATTCTTGCAAAGAGCCGTAAAGAAGTCGCAAATGGATGTAGCGCTTCATCAAGTGGCACGTTCACGTTTTGCTCATGTTCGAAAATTTCATATTCAAATTCAGGTGCGTCATAGTTTTCTCAAGATTATAGGAAATTTGCATCACCTAATCTTGAAAAATGCATTTAGGACAACCAACTATTTCCACGGGTTCAAGACCAGATCAAACAATGGCGAACTATTCACATGTTCAAATTTAAATACAAAAAATACAGAGAAGAAGAAAATGGGGTATGAGTGATCCGTGAAATTGGGAATAGTGCGTTTAAAACTATGGTTAACTTTGTTATTAGTGTTACTGATGTTATATCATACCTGTTATTATTAATATTATTACTATTGGTGTATTTAACAGAATAGAATAGAATATGCCATTATTGTCATTGTTACAACATGGGATATGCTGTGACAACGAAATTGGACGACTCCAGTTCCACATTTACAGTGAGGATAAGGAAACAAAGAGATAAAGGAACAAAGAACTAACTGACTTTGTTGGAAGTCGGCTTTGTTTTCCTCGGGGGGTGGTCAAACAGAGTTACTGGATACAACCAGAATGTTTGATGTTTGATCTTACACTACACATTACACATAGTCCAGTGTTTTTCCGAATTGCTCAGTCCACAATTGAATGGATTTGGGAGTACAGTCCATAAACGTGCCCGATTAAAGTCGCCGTCGACGATAAAGCTCCGTCGGGGTGTGCAAGCTGCTGTTTATAGATAGCAGCGGGCAGGAGATTTAGCGCTATGCTAACGTTAGCATCCGGTGAAACGGTTAGCGGTGGAAAGTAAACAGCAAACACAAAGACCACAGTTAACTCTCCCGGTACATAGAAGGGTCTGCACGATACTGCTAGAAACTCCATATCGAGTGAGCAGTGTGTGTCAATGGTTCGACTGTTATGGTAGCGCGTAGTCTCCAATCCCTGTTTTTACCGGAGTCTTCGTCTCGTTCGAGCCGGTGATGTAATGCGGCGTCGGGAAAGCCAATAGGGAAGATGAAGGGGTAGGGAATATACGCATCTGCTTCTTACTACCCCATTTTCAAACATACTATGTAACATTATTTTGTTGAGTTATTGTTTTTGTTTTTGTTCTGTTTTTATTTTAATGTTTGAAATGAAGTTTTCATTCATTCATTCCAATCCCAGAATAAAAAAAGACGTAGATTCCTTCTCAGTCTCGGTTGGAAAAGCGGTGGAATTTTCCCTCAGTTGTTTCGTGTTTACATCAAGGTAGCATTTACCTGTTCCCTTTCGCAATGACTTTCACTTTGAAGACACGCAGAGTGCCATGCACGCTTCAACTTGCATGGAAAACTCATAAATCATAACAAATCTTTTGCTTCCGCTCCAATCTTTAAATTTCCATCACTTGGGAAACTTGAGCCGACCCGATAACTTTGATTCCTTTCCAAAAATTTCTTCACTCCTATAATTTGTGTTTTTTTTTATGTATATACACGCACACCCGCATCGCAAAAGATGGCAAATACATTTTGACACGATCAAGTTGAAACTCACATTTATTTCCGACAGGCTTTTCTCCTCAACGATGGCTTGAAAGTTTCCCGATTCTTTGCTTTGAACTCATTCGGTGTCGTACGTTTCTCTCAAATTGTGAGGATTTCTGCCATTTTGACTCCTTTTTTAAAGGCCTAAACTGAATTGAGTTTTGTTGCTGTATCGGTAGAGGACATACTTTTTTTTTTTTTTTAAATACTCGTTTCCAAGAAAAGTTTAAAAATATGCAAGAACCTTCACTCGATCTCAATCACCATGGCCATCGTGTTCCCTCAGGAGACCACTTGCATGTCATCCCTCTCTGACCAGACAATGACGATGGGACTTTTTTTCTTGAGGAAATAAGCTCTGTTGAAGAGTTAAGCGCCCATTACTATTTGTCAATATCTCAGGACTCTCACGAGACTGCATCGCTATGCCTACTTGCCAAATGGAGCCACCTACACACACACACATACGCCGGATACAGGAAGCAGCACTAGGAAGTCGGGTTTCCTCGATGTGTGGACAAAGATCTGCCCAAAACCTCTCCTGTCACCTATTGATGTTTATCCTGAAATCGTTCCCAAAGGCTTGATACATTCAGATGAGCAGCGCCTAACCCTTTGTAATATATACTATATATATTTTTAAAAAAACAAGATATACGTATTTTTACGTTTTGGCACTTGGGGACAATGCTTCTTCAAACATATTTATACCTTATGCCATAACAGGAGGTTACTTTCTCTGCAAAGCTAGATGTGAGAATAAGAGCTGTTAGTGTTAAAAGGCGACCATTTTAGTTGGCAGTGAAGTATAGTCATAAACTGGAAAATAATAATAATAATAATAATAATTTCCTTGTATTGTCATTCTGTGTAACAATGTACACAGAACGAAATGTCGATTGCACCTGACCCGTTGTAGCGAGCCGATGCAGCCGCAGCCAACAGAGGGCGCCGCCGACCACTTTTTAAGTCTTAGGAATGACTCGGCCGGGGCGCGAACCACCGACCTCCCAGTCTCAAAGCGGGCGGTCGAATGATGTCTGGAGAGAAAATGGACTCTATTGTCTGACTTTCAGACAGATCTTGACAATGTATGCGTTGAGAAATATGGATGCCTAGTTGAAAAGAAGTATGTATTTCTATATTAAAGTTGGCATTTTGGTGGTAGAGTTCTGCCTAATATTTGGAAAGTTACAGTGTAGTTCTTTCCTTTATTTTGAGAATGTTGCTGTCTGGCATTCAGATGTTGCGCAGCCCTTGGAAAGTCCGCAGGGGTTCCTTTTTATTTGAATAGCTGGTTTAGAAGTTTGGCCATCAAACAGCAGACTCGAACAAATAAAACATAACTCGTCCCTTCAAGGTCATGAAAATCCATTGCCGCGAAGTGTGTGTTTCATGTTACCTGCCATTATGAAAAAATCACCAAAGAGCGCAGGCAGACTCATAAACCAGGTATGTAATTTGCTGCGTAATAAAGGCGCAGTGCAAAAATGAGTTTACATTAATAACCTGCAAGTGAGGCAACATTGACATGGTGAAGGTTGACCTCATGCGTCTATTAGTATGAATTAGAGGAACACATGGTCTTCTGCTTCTGCGACATGTTTTCAAGTTTCATGACGACTGTAGTTTCACAGTTCTTATTTATGGGATGAAATAAATCATCAGTGGCAAGTCCGTTCTTTTTTGAGATTTCTTAAGATTTCCAGATCGACTCGCATATTTATATAGGAACTTCTTAGGTTTCGCTTCTCAATTAACCTAGAATGCACTTCAATTGTGCAAAACGAACCACCTTTTGAAATTTTATCTTCTTATATTACTATCAAAACAGCAAAACTGAATGTATTGAATTATTCTGGATTTACTTTACTCTACTTTTAAGGGTTTTTTTTTTGTTTTTCCCTTGCCTTCACGTGGGTTTCAGATCAGGGGATGATGTAATGGTGAAGCCCTTTGGGCTTTTAGTGATTAAGAGCTACACGAATAAATATGACTTGATTTTAAATGTTTTTTCGAGTAAAATGAATGCTTAAAATTTCAAAAAATGATTTCTCACTGGGACAGCACGTCGGCGCAGTGGTTAGCGTGTGTGCGGCACAGTGCTGAGGTCATGAGATCAAACTTCCTGTGTTGAGTTTTCATGTTCTCCCCGTGCTTGCCTGGGTTTTTTCTCCGGGCACTTCAGTTACCTCCCACATTCCAAAAACATGCATGTCAGGTGAATCGGCCGGTCCCAATTGTCCCTAGGTGTGAGTGAATGAGTCAGTTGTCTGTCCCTGTGATTGGCTGGCAAGCAGGTGTCCCCTGCCCACTGCCCGAAGACAGCTGAGACGGGCTCCAGCACCCCCGTGACCCAACTGAGGATAAGCGGTGTAGATAATGGATGGATGGATTTCTCTCTGTCATATAAAATCTTTGTATACGAAATAAGTTTGCTTACTTTGAAGATGGATTTAAACTTTTACCAAAACTTTTACCAGACAAACCTACTAATCTACTATGTTAGAAAAATAATACATACAATGAGCCGAATAATCCGAGAAAAAAGAAGAAAAAAGAAAGTTATTTGATAGATTTGTTTGACGTTTATCCGATTATTCTTACTGGACCTTTAGCAAAAAACTGGAAGAGTCACCAAAAGGCAAATTCACAAACACTCTTAGACACCAGGAAACGTTCTGGTCCCAGCCCATTTAACATCAAGATTCTCATGAGTAAGATTCTCATTTCATGAGGATGTTGCAAGTGGATGAAAGCTTTATAAATAAAAGAGCAATGTTGTCTGGCTTTTGAAGTCCGTTGGTTTTTTTTTCCCCCCTCAGGGAGAGCGAGAAGACCAAGCTGCTGATCTCCCAGCAGACGCAGAAGGTTGTAGAGAAAGAGGCGGAAACGGAAAGGATTAAAGCTGTCATCGGTAAGGAGCAACTGAATTAAAGGACACGTATCGTGTGATTTCAAATGATTTCACGCTAAATGATAGGCATTTTAGAATGTACCCGTCACAGAAAAGTCTCCATCAGTCAGAAACAAGATAGCCGAAAAGTATGAAGCCCGATGACGCGATTCTCTCCAAACATGGTTTGGTTATATTCACGAAATCCGGGAAATCCAAAACACACGATAGTGCCAACAGATTAAAAAAAAAAAAAAAAAAAAAAATCTGCCTAAAAGCATTTGTGCATTGTTTGACGTTCCTTGCTGCAATCCCTTCATTTCGCCCCATAATTCCTTTTTAAAAATTAACAGACCACTAAGATGACTTCGAATATGGCGAACTTTTTTAACATCCTCAACTCTTAAACCAGTAGTGACTGACAGTATCAGAAATTATTTTCCCCCCATTTTATTAACACTCCACTTATTGAAACATGAATATTTTGTTTGTTTGTTTGTTTGTACATGATTCAATTGTTTGTTTGTTTGTACATGATTCAAATTGTTCTCGATTGTTCTCAGCTCAGGGATGCTGCTGGAAATGTGAATTTCCCTTCGGGGATGAACAAAGTATCTATCTATCTATCTCTATCTATCTATCTAATGATGATTGACACATCGGTTAGCCAATGAAATGAACTTTATCAGAGAAACGTGGAGGACATTTTACACTAGGACAGAGCGCATACTAAAGATAAAAAAAAAAAGGAAAAATGCACAAAAAAATGAAATTGACATGCAAGGAATATCATGAAGGCAATACAGAAGTAATGGAAAATTTAAATTTATTCGATCATCTTATTTATATTTGTAACAGAAGTCAATCAAACATGACTTGGGACATTTTAGTGTACTTGTACTACAATCAGTCATGTATTTAAAACTAATTTATCCTGCATACGCACATCACTTTATTTTGAAAATAGGTATAAGTCCATTTTTGCACAAAATATTTGATGTCACTGGCACTCAAATGGCACCGAATAACAGGAATGACCCTTATATCCGAGATCAGGGGTAGGAAAAGTACCGGTACTAATAATACACATTTGTTGTTGTTTTGGTGCCGGTCTTGTAGCCAATGTCCCTTCGTGCCCCCTTTTCAAAATGTCGACCCAATTCGGCCCCAATTCCAAAAAATTGACACCCTTGTTCAAGATTTTTGTAAGTAAGGCCCCAAAAACCAAATTCTTGCTGTTGTAAAATGGTATCATCGACATGAATAGGTATATTTTTGCTAAAATACCCACTGGTTGATATGTATTGACGTTTTAAGCTATTTTCAACAAAACATTATTTCTAATAAGTTGACAAAACATCCCGTGATTAAAAGTTCGTAACAATAACGGCTCTTAAATCAATGAATAACATAAATCTGAAATTCTGGTTTTGTGTAAAAGATCTGGTGCCTGTGCCTAGCCTCAGTTAAGTGTATTTATTTATATACAGTGGAAGCTCGGTTCTCGACCATAATCCGTTCCAGAACCCTGTTCGAAAACCGATGTGTTCGATCACCGAAATCATTTTTCCCATTAGAAATAATGTCAATCGTTTTAATCCGTTCCAACACCCTGAATGTTTACCATGAATGTTTAACGTAAACAGGAAGCTAACCCAGGCTAATCGCACGTTCGCGTTATCGTAATCTTCCGTACGAAAGACGACGCTAACATGAACGTGTGAAATTTAAAAAATCAGGTCGTTTACAAGTCATTTTTGCACCAGGGTCTCCACAACATATGGTGAGCGGTTCATTGGAAAGGGGGCTCCGTTCCAACACCCTCAATGTTGGGCTCCGTTCCAACACCCTGAATGTTTACCTTGAATGTTCAACGTAAACATCAAGCTAACCCAGGCTAATCGTACGTCCGCGTTATCGTAATCTTCCGTACGAAAGATGACGCTAACATGAACGTGTAAAAATAAAAAATAAAGGATAAAGAAAAGAAATATGAATAGGATTTCTTAACTTTGTGGTGGTAAGCAGAAAGAGCAGGTGGACGGTGGGGAGAAGATCAGACACTCGCACACCTCCTTCATATTTTGCTATTATTTCTTTCTTAAATGCAATAGTTGTACGCACTACTTTTCTTTTTTCACCTGTAGCAACTTTGCTTCTCGCACTGACTTTCTTCGGAGGCATAAAAAGGGGCAAAAACACCCGTACGCCGCTCAGCATGGCACCCTAGCGTACGCACTCACGCATTACCGGCGTTCGAACTCCGATTTTTTGACCGAACAGCGAAGCAAGAATTTCTCAACATTTTTGCTCGGACTCCGATTTGTTCGAACTGAGAGGCGTTCGAAAACCCAGGTTCCACTGTATTAGCGTTTCATGTAAAACACCAAATCCAATATTAATCATTCAATTCTAACTCAAACAGTGGATGTCATTGGAGGGAGGGTCGATTCAATCGAAAATTTGTGCTCCAATCATCAGATAAGCCATCGGAGCAAAACACCCCTCTACTGAGAAATTCCCATTTTAAAGCGGCCAAACATTCCAGAAACTGGTTTTGGCGGATCCGAGACGTGTCAGAAAAGACCAAATCCGGTGGTTTGTTTTTCAGAGGCGGAAAAAGTGGCCCAAGTGGCGCAAATCAAGTTTGGACAAAAAGTCATGGAAAAGGAAACGGAGAAAAAGATCTCTGAGATTGAAGGTACGTGTCCAAAAAGATCATCGCATTTTGTCATATTTTGGCGAGTCCCGGCAGGACGGACGCCCTCGCAAAAAGCACACTGACTAATTTGTGCTCTGCGTCTGGAAACCATTGTAGCATCGCTTTCAACAGCTCTTTACAATGTGCTTGACACATTTCGAAATTTCAAAAGACATGACGAAATCATCATGAATACACACATTTCACCTAATGATGACTGAGAAGAAATAAAATATCTGATTACTCCATAGAAAAAAACCAGCACCAATCAAAAACGGGAGTCCAAACCCTTGGTTCAAACCCTAATTCTAGCCCAAACCTGTTCAAATCTGTTTAAAACCCTAACTTGCAGCCAAGCTCCTAACCCCATTTCCACGCTTAACCCGAAACCCATAAACCCTGTTTCAAACCATAATCCGAGCTCTAAAGACATTTTGGAATCCTACATTCAGTTTAGAACCCTAAAATGGAGCACAAACCCTAGTACCTAACCTTAGCCCTACACCTAACCCGAGGCCAACCCCGTTTCAAAACGTAACACTTGAAGAGAATAGAATAAATTGTTTAAAGTAAGTTCCTTAAATACACAAATCATTCAATAAAATGGCCCCATCAAAAATACATAAATCAGTATCTAGACGAATAGATGTGAAATGAAAACGTTCTTAATGAGCGACTGTCGGCAATACAGTTCCAAAAAAAATGAAAAACACTCTCCTAACTCTACTCACAAGCGCCATCTGGTGGGTTTTTTTGGATCACTTGTCAAATTTAAATCAAAGAAACAAAATAAATAAATCATGTGCCTTTGCAAAGGGGGGGAGGCGCCTACTTGCGTGGAGGGAATTTAAGTAACGGCTTCGATATAGCCTAATGTATCAGAAAGAGTACACTTTTCTTCTTCACAAATCTACTCAAGTAAAAAGTTACTACCCACCTCTCTACCCAGCGTGATCTACAATCTTAATAGCTTTCTTATGCAGGTGATCAAGTGACTCTATTGTTCCCCAAATTTCTATATATCTCCATAATAACTCAAATAGGGCAAAATTAACTTTACATTCTATGAAAGGTTTTTGGTCGAATAAATGTCTGCATTTGCTCATCGCTTTAGCGCTCGCTGCTAATTTGGATTCCATGCGAGTTGTATGGAGTCTCAAGCTAATATCATGGCTAATTATCATTTGGAGAAACTTCCATCCATCCATTATCTGCACCGCTTATCCTCAGTAGGGTTGCGGGGGTGCTGGAGCCCATCCCAGTTATCTTCGGGCAGGGGACACAGGGACAGACAATTCGCTCGCTCATTCACACCTAGGGACAATTTGGACCAATTAAACAATTTACCTGACATAGATGTTTTTGGAATGTGGGAGGAAACCGGGGTGCCCGGGGGAAACCCACGCAAGCACGGGGAGAACATGTAAACTCCACACAGGAGGTTCGATCTATGGACCTCAGAACTGTGCCGCCGTGCTGCCCGATTTTGAGAAGCTTCAACTCTTTCATTTTTTTTTTCTATTTGAACATTTGTTGGTCGGCTGGATCCCCTTTCGCAATTTCCCATAAGCTTTGTTTTTGATCCATTTAAAGGCGGCGTGCAGGATTTGAAAACCTGAGGCCGCAATCATGACTTGAGTCTGCAGGTGGCGGCAGAGGAATCCCTGATTTGCGTGCATTCCTTAGACGCGCTCAAAAATACTCGTCTTTTTTTAACATTTTGGGGGTTTGTTCCGCCCCAAACAGGCCTAATTAAAAGCGGATGGGCCAAAAAAAAAAGCATAAGGGCTCTTTGAACTCAGTTGGGCATTGTTAACACTTAATGGAGAACATTTCACTTTTAACTTTTTAAGGAAGCCTCAAACGATGCACGCCACTTTTAACGATAGTTGGTTTTGCCTCTTGCTCGCCATCAATATGAGGTCTGATTGTCTTTCTGCTGTGCTTCCTAGACCAGGCCTTCTTGGCACGGCAGAAAACCAAAGCCGACGCTGAGTTCTACTTGGCGCTGAGAGCCGCGGAAGCCAATAAGGTGAACGAACGAATGGATGAAAACTTGATTTCGAACATTAAAATAAAAACAGGACAAACACAATAACTCGACAACAAAATCATGTTAACATAAAAGGGGGAGTCAGAAGCAGACGCTTATTTTCCCTACCCCTTCATCTTCCCTATCAATTACATTCTATAGATAGCTCCTCTTTTGTGTCTAAATACAACACAATCTCAAGGATACACAAAATACATAGGTCTGATATCAATCATTATAATAATGACAATTGTCTCATATTTTAAACACTCATCATCGTTGTACCCATTTATTAATGTTATAATGCTACTACTCACTAAATATCATTGTGACACCAATGATAAGAACAACAATAGCATTAATAACAGTTATGATATAATAGCAACAATAACAATAAAGTTAACCAGAGTTCTAGACGCACTATTCCCAATCTCCCGTATCACCCATTTTCTTCATCTCTGTATTCCGCCAGAAATGTTTTTTTGTATTTAAATTTGAACACGTGAATAGTCGGACATTGTTTGATCTCGTCTTGTAAATTCTTCCAAAGTTTGACTCCGCACACAGACACACACATCCTTTTCCTGGTGGTTCTCACATTTGGGATTAGGAATTCACGACAGCCCCTTAAATTATAACTTCCCTCTTTCCGAATGAATAATTTTGGGATGTTTCCTGGCACTATGTTTTTGTTGACCTCAAATAGCAGTTGTAAAGTGAAAAATTGGACTAAATCATCCAATTTCAATCATTTGGACTGCAGGAATTAAATATGAGTATGATCCTGATATCCTACCCTGTGTATAGTTCTAATTGCACGTGAATAGAATAGAATAGAATATACCTTTATTGTCATTGTTACAAAATGGGTTAACATATTGTGACAACAAAATTGGGCATGACACTCCAGTTTCACACATTCACAGTGAGGTCAAAAACCCAAGAAGATCAGAACAGAGAAGATAAGGGGCTGTAGTCAACTTTTGTACTGATTGCCCCAGACTTCTGCACAATATCACCTAATGGTCACCTAATGACTCCCAACACAGCACTTGGGTCTAAAATGGCGGCGCCCCGTTTGGCTGCGGCTGCATCGGCTCGCTACAGTTTAACTGTACGGGTCGGGTGTATCGACATTTCCTTCTGTGTGCACGGTTACAAAGAATGACAATAAAAGTACATTCTATTCTAATAGGTTACGTAGCAAAGTTGGGAGAAAAGAGCCCCAAAATACACTTGGGCTTGGTCCATCCTGCAGATTTTAACCTTGTTTTTCTGCGATTGTTCACGTTTGCCACTTGATGCGACTTTTAGGCCCACTAAGCTCTGGACACTCGAAAAGCTATCCTGCGCTAAAAATCAGGGCTTGAAACTGCGAAATTATTTCACGAGCTAATTCGGACAGAATGATTGTGCTTGCAAGCAAAAACGGCGCCGGTTCCCCCTGCGGTGTTCGAACCCTTAACGTTAAGACGACACGGCGAACTGTTGATAAACAAATACGTGTCCGTACCATGTCACCTGAGATGAATCATGCCACGCTTCAAATTCAAGATATGATGACCGTTTCAAATTGTACTTCCCATAGAAACATCTCGAACAGTCCGAAGACAGATACCTGAAAACTAGATCTTGTCAAATATTGACTCCAAAACACACCATCATGCCCACAGATTAAAAAAAAAAAATCTGCCTAAAAGCATATCTGTATCATTGGATGTTTCTTGTTGTAATCTGTTTGTCTTGCCACATAACTTCTGTTACATATAAACAGACTTAGCCTTTTTCCTTTTCATTAACATCATTCTAGGTCAATCGCAGGCCCGCATTAGCCTGTAAGGGCCTGTTTGATAAAACAGTGATCATCTCCTTTAGCTCTAAATATCTTTAGCCAATAGTAACTAATTCAAATAAAGATTTACACATTGGTTAGCTGAAAGTAAAGGTGCGTCATGTGATTTGGGATCCATTTTAACGTGCGATTATCACCCGCAAGTGTGCATAATCATGGATTGACTTCTGGAAACAGAAGTCAAACAGTTACAACACTATCACAATGACTAAAAATTGTTCTAAGTAAAATACAATTTTGCAAAGCGTTTTTGCCTAGTAAAGAAGTCGCCTCCAAATGGCCACTTTTGGAAACCCTGTGACATACCTTTAGAAAAATGTGTTAACTACAATGTTTAGTCTTTTAGATAGGGACCTTGGGCTAGGTTTGGCTTTATGCTATTGCCCCAGCTGTTTCCATGTAAGATGCCCATGCTTCACTCGTTTGCAGGCATGAGTTTCAAAATATTTCTGTATGTTCTAACTTAGATGATCGGGACAAAACTGGAGAGTGTTACCTTTCAAAAGAGACTAAAATCGTCCATGTTTTCCAAACGGTACAAGAACAGAGATTAATTGACTTTGGGTACGTTTTGGATTGGGACTTTAGGCGAACTTGACCAGGAAATAAAGCCAGAATTTTGCCGCTGATGTTTTTGGTGGCATGAATGCATCTCAAGCTTTCACACGGCAGTCAAAAAGTTCAGGTATGAAGCGGATCGAGGACCACATATGAAGGCGGTCCGGCTCTGTCGTGAAAGAATCCAGTAGGCGCCGTTCGGACGGACCGTAACGGATCGCGTCTGTTCCCGCAGTGTGAACCCAGCCTTATTTCTGTCTCCAATCCCGACGATGACGCCTCCTTTTTGTTTCCGCTCTTGCAGATGAAACTAACGCCGGAATATCTGCAGCTGATCAAGTACAAGTCCATCGCCGCCAACAGTAAAATCTATTTTGGCAACGAAATACCGCAGATGTTCGTGGACTCCGCCGGAGCCTCGCTCAAGACTTCCGCGGCTGTGGATTTTCTGGCAGAGCAGACGGCCAACACGGACTAGCGCGGTGGCTAGCTCGAAAGCCGGAGGTGGACTTTCATACTCTGTTGGGCACTTTCACACTCCAGTCCAAAGATTCTCCAGGACCACATCACAGAAGCTCTTATAAAAGAGAAGATTGTCTCCATCACCTGAAAAAAGCATATCTCCTGAATTGGGTTTTTGTCTTTTAGAGATTGAAATCATCCCCTCATGGTTCATTCACCCCTTAACGCAGTAGCAAATACATGTCCGTCCGATGTCACCAGTCACTGAAATCCGTCGTGCCGCATTTCATTGAAAAGCTTGGGATTCAAGATATGATGACCATTTCAAGATATACTCAGAAACCCCATAACCATAAAGCAGTGATAGCTCACCTAAAGTCCCCAAGGAAGTCAGCTGATAAGTTGATATTCTGCGAAAATGGAGTCATTCCACCCGAGACCGTCCGGTGAATCCAACCGTGTAAGATATTGACTCCAAAACACAAGATGATGCCGAAAGATTAAGAAAAAAAAGCACCTAAAAGCATGTCTGCATTGTTGGACATTCCTTGCAGTAGTCCAAAACTCCCCTTTAGAAAAAACACTCATACAATTATTCCCAATATGGTAGTCAGCCTCTGACCTTTTGATTGACACCACTCTCAGCCAATAGCAGGCTTTTTTCACGGTCATCAGCCCGTATTAGTCAAAAAAGCTTGTTTGATAAAGGGGAGAAGGCTTCCTTTGGCTCTGAATATCTTCAGTCAGTAGTAACCGATTCAAATGTTAGCCAATGATATTTCCGTGGTAAATATGTCCACATTTACAGTGTGTATTCAAATTAGAACCCCAAAATCAAAGTGCGCGTCACGTCTCGCGATTTATTTTTATACACCGTTATTACGCGCAAGAGTACACAATCATGGATTGACTTCTGTAAAGAGAGGCCAAACATTTACAACTCCTTCAAAATGTCTCCCAAAATTGGCCAAAATAAAATACACAGTTGCAGTTGTAATTAGCTGTAAACTGGTCGTCTCCAAACGGCCATTTTTGCAATTGGCCATTGGAAAAATGTGTAAAATACAATGTTTTGTTTTTCATATTTTGATCAAATTTCACTATATACCAGTTAAAGCTTCAAGCTATTGTCTCACCCCAGTTGACTTTTGCTATTGCAGGGCCCCAAAGAGCAAATTTGTGTCATTTGAGGCAGCTCTTTTTTCCGTTCTTTACACCTAAAATGAATAGCACCCGTGCGGCCGCGACCAAATATCCTGATTGATTATTGCTGCGAGTAGGGGCCAGGAGATCCCTTTTTTTCGGTTCATGCAGCATAAGCATGCTGTTTTGTATGTCGGGTAAGCGTGCCGTTGTGGCTCGCCTAAAATGAACTGCACTGTTTTGGCCACGTTCCATTGCCCCCAAGTCGGTTATTGCTGGGAGCAGGGTCCTAGAGAGCAAATTTGTGTTGTGTGTGGCATTTGTGTTTTTTACATTCTCTGCGCCTAAACAACGAACAAATGAAGAGCACCTGTCCGGCTGCGATCCATTATTTCATGTTTAAAAGTGTGCGTGAGGGGTAACTTAGCAGATTTTCGTTTATCACAGGGGGTTCTGGTCCCCATCAACCAGGATGACGGAGAGATCACAGTTTCTCAAATTATTTTTGTTGGGGAGTAGTCCTGTTTTTTCATTATCCGGAAAAAAAATGGATTTTGGAGATACTTTTTTTTTTTTTTAAATGACAACGACAAAACAGTTGGAGGTCACCTTAAAGCAGAAGTGTCCAAAGTCCGGCCCGGGAGCCAGTTATGGCCCGTGATCACTTTTTTTGACGACATGATGACTGTAGCCTTTTGGCCACCTTGCCCTCGGCTTTCTGTGAAAATTTTAGCCCACCCCATTTCGGACTTGGCAACTGTAATAAAAAAGGAAAGTTGACTGCGAGGGCCGCCGCCTCCAGGACAAGTGGAAACTGAAGTATTTTTTCCCCAAGATCTGAAACTGCAAATAAGACTGCATGGACAGCCCTGCCTTAAAGGGTCTCATGGAGTTCAGGTGAAAGGGAAAAGCTCTATTTACAATATACTCACTAAGTGCTCCTAGTTTTCTCAGCAAGCAAGAAGAAAGCTAGTGCAGCTCCGCAATACTCTGCAAACTCCGATCCCTATTTTGTAGTTCTGATTCCATGACAATGTGATGAAGAAGGAGTATATTCAATCCGGATCCAGTTAAGCAGGACGTGTTGTCAATCCAGAGAATCGGGTCCAATACTTTAGTTTTTATGACGCTAGCTCCGTCGACTTCCTCACGGCCCCTGCACACTCTTCGAAAAGTATTGACAGCACTGCTCGTTTTGTCTTATTTTGGTCTCCAAGTAAAAGAGATCAATCAAACTGGTTTTACGCTAAAAACGTCAAGCCAAATCATTTTGCGGTTTACTTTTCACCTATGGCTAAGCCTCGCTCCCTTTATTCACTGGGACACAAAGATTGAAGAATGTGTAAGGAGAGCATGACTAAGGCGAGTGTCGCAGTAGGAGACATTTGGCAGGAGGCAACGGATGCTTTTATTGACGCGCACTTGGGTCCCAAAGATCACATTTCGTCTCACCGAAAGGGCTCGAACTCTGCGTCGGTGGCTTCTATTCCGGATTTCATCGTCGAGAAGGTCTTAATCGAAAACGCCCTTCGTGACTTAATGTCCCAAAGGACTGCACAGGCCACAATGACACCATTCCCTGATCTAAAACAGACATAGGACCAAGGAACAACTCAAAACCGCAACATGAGGAAAAAAGAAACCTTGAAAAATGGCCTCACAAGTGCTCATGCAACTTCCAGGATGACCAGGCTGCAATACATTTTGGGTAAAAATACAAAAAAACACAGGCCAAATGTAAAATTGTCCCAAATGTCCATCAAGGCAACGACGCAGCTTCCAATCTTAGTCGATGCAGACGTTGACTCATTCGAACCTGCGGATTTCTTCTTGGCTCTGGGAGTCACAAGTAGGCCGGCATTTACCGAGTGGAGTCTCTGTGCCGGAACAAAGAGGGAAATCAAATTTTAAGAGAAAAGAGGGGGTAAGTCCATGCACACATTTGTAGGCTAGTAAGAGAACCTTTAAAGTCTTAAGCGGACTGGGAGCCAGTGCAAGTTAGCTAATCTAGGAGTGATTTTCTTGTCTTAGCTTCAAATGTCTTGCTTCTGCATTTTCTTTCCGCTTCACCCACATTGAGTCGGTGCCGTGGTCGACGCAGAGCTATATCCAAAACGGACACGCGGTCAAATCGGGTAGAAAATATCCCCCATTGCCCAGCCTCAGTATACCTCGTATTAGATTTGCATGTACCCCATGCACAACGTTAGACTAAAGACAAAAAAACTGATAAATGCAATAGAATGGACATGCCAGCGGAGCTTGTCCGAGTGTATGTCGTCTGCTTTGCGCTCGGATTGGCTCGTTGGGTTTAAAGGCGGGGCTTAGCCATAGGTCAATTGTTTTCATGCTGGGACGGTTTGGGATCTTATTTCTCGTCGATCATTTTAGGTTGTAGCGGCTGCATGTAGCATTCTATGGTAACCTGTTTGGTTTTCTATGCGACTGGGATCGTTTTGTTTTATCCGTGCTATAGGTGAGAAGGATTTTTTTCAAGCCCGGTCTCATATTTGCATTATGTGACACATATAAGAATTTTATCTGCTAACAAAAGAAAACATTCTATAACTAAAACATTCACATTTTCAAATGGAATGTTTTGTGTGTGGGTTTGTGTTTTATTGTGAATATTTGTATCATGTATTTCTAATTTGAATCAGGGCAACGTTTCATCAAATATTTAACTGGGGGATTGTCATTTTTATTAACGTTGTATTTAGAAGTCTTGGAAATGAACGAATGAATGAATGAAAACTTTATTTGAACATTAAAATAAAAAAACAACAAAAACAATAACTCGACAACAAAATAATGTTACATAAAAGGGGTGGTAAGAAGCAAATGATTATATTCCCTAACCCCTTCATCTTCCCTATTAAATACACTAATTATATAACAACAATTGTAATGATATTAATAATAACTGTTTTGATATAACAGTAGGAACAATAACAACAAAGTTAACCATTTTCTTCATCTCTGTATTCTGCCCGGAATGTTTTTTGTATTTAAATTTGAACAAGTGAATAATTGGACATTGTTTGATCTCGTCTTGTAAATTGTTCCAAAGTTTGACTCCGCACACAGACACACACGTCCTTTTCCTGGTGGTTCTCACCTTTGGGATTAGGAATTTACGACAGCCCCTTAAGTTATAATTTCCCTCTTTCCGAATGAAATAGACGGTTTATAGGTTTTGTCTTTATATTCTAGCACAATTGAAAAGAAATCATGTAAAAATGAAAGTCTCCGTGACTTTTTATACATCAGCATCTGTTTAGATAGATAGATATCGATCTTTATTCCGGACTGACGTATGTTTCCGCCCGGTCTTGAACCGGGAACCTTTCGCGGCAATGTGCCAAACTCTGCACTATTGAAAGACGAGTGGAAACATTCGTCGGTCCGGAGAGAGAATGGGCGCCACCAGGCTGTACTTGCCCGAGACACACCACAGGAAAACCAACCAACGTGTGTTCTGTCTATTTAATGACCGATTTTCAAGTTTCTACACTGGTTTCAATGAAAAAGAGAATCACATCATAATAAAGACTGTTGATCTATTTATACCGGTGGATTTCAACTCTTGTTTTGTGTTTAATTTTATTACAAAAAATATTAAGTGGGAAGAAAAACTCGAGAATTGCTTTACCATGAAATCTTACACCCCAGGGTTATGATTTCATCAGGAGCCTCTGAAAAGACCTCCAGCCCTCCAGCTCAGGCACACGTTTTGCCATGAATTCATTTACTAGTCTGGCACCTGTGAGAATTGTTTTCCACCATTTCGTTTCTGGGCTAAAATAAGTTTGACACCCCTGTTAGAACCTATTTTACCCAAAAAGCCATTAAAAGCAAAAACATCGATATTTTTTTTTTGGGAGGGGTTGGGGGGGGGGTTATCGAGCCACAACACAAATTTGAAGACAAAAATTCCACAAAACTGCCCAGCTTGTTCTCCAGACAAATGCTAATTCTTCAGCACATACTTTGCGGGATGTTTGATGATGCCAGAGCCTGTTTCCAATTGTTCATATAAATATACCACTTTCGCCAGTCACTGAATCACATCATACCCACGCAAGCACGGGGAGAACATGCAAACTCCACACAGGAGGTTCAATCTCGTGAACTGTGTCGCACACACGCTAACCACTGCGCCATACAAACTCTTCAAATTCAAAATATGATTTCAAAATATACTCATCGCAGAAACATCCCCATGAGTCTGAAACGAGATACCCCAAAACTAGAAAGCCGGTATAACTCACCCAAAAGTACTGGGAACTTCTACCGATGACACGATTCCCCACAAATAGGGTCTGGCTACATTCAGGAGAGTCCGGTGAATCCAACCGTGTAAAATATTCACTCCAAAACGTGTCATGCAGACAGATCAACAAAATAAATCCGCCTAAAAGTATTCCTGCATGGTTTGTCGATCCTGGCTGTAGTCTGTTGTTTTGGTTCCCTAACTCGCCTATCCATATTACAAATTTGTCTCGAGTTTTGAGGCTCATTTTTTTTCCTAAGAAATGGTTTGAAAACACGGTGCGAGCAAAGCTCTTTTGTAAAAAATACTGCAAACAATGACATCAATGTATTAACCCTCAGTGCAGACGGCACCGGGTGAGGAGGAGGAGGAGTGCACCCACCCTCTGTATCGCTCCACCCGTTTCTACCGCTCACCCAATCGAATTGTCCTAGGTGCTTTGTTAGAGCTTTTGGGTGTTTAAATAACAATGCTTGCTTCATCATAAAGTGTCTCAACATTGAACATATTGAAGGATTTAATACATTTGACTATAAAGGATTTTATACGATCGAATACAAATGACATTTAACGCAAAAGATATTCACTGGCTGGGCTGTGGTGCGATGTCAGGGCACCCTGGTGGAAAATGTTGTTTACAGGAACGGCGGGAACGGGACGTAAGGCCGATAAGATAACCAGCACGTCCAGACGCTGTTGACGCAGAAAGGCCCTGATGACGTACAAACGCTCGATGTTGTTTTGAGTATTCCTGACATCGCGACGCTCTTCGACGAGATGGTGAAGTCCAGGGGGGCCTCCTTCGCACGCCAATGGGAGGAGTCGGCACGCCATTATGCAGGGAGAAGATGGCCATTTGATCGTTTAATTTCCAACAATATGTAGGATTATTTAGTGATTTTCTGCCAAAACGGGGTCTTCTCGTGAACACCTTAAGTGTAAATTGTAGTCTAAAGTGTGTCCTGTATATATTGGACTGAACCTTTGAACTAGATCGAATCATCTCGGCTTGGCACTGGCGATGATACATGAAGTCATTGCGCAAGTTGTGTTTTCATACCTGTGGCGCTTCAGGGCTCCACGCCCTTACAAACCGTCGTATTTTCCCTTAACAAATACTAAATAATCTTACACCATATGTTTTTTTTTCAAACTGGTCTATTGATGTCGTTTGACATGTTGTATTGTACATGTGTTTCGTTATATATATTGTTAATGAACAGTTTGTCGTGAGATCCGGAGTTGCTCGACACGAATGAGGTTTATGATAAAAAAGGTTCCAAAATGAAGTCGCTCGGACGTTCACTGTAGAAGGAAAAAATACATGAAAATAGATTGAAGTAGAATAATGCATTTTCTTATTCAACTTATAAATTCATTTTCTGCATTCAATTATTGTTGGCGATATACCGATGAAAGGGATCACCACCAACCTGTCTTTTTTCATTTTCTCCTTTTATACTTCCTTTCTTCTTAACTTCTTTATACAACATCACCATTCGTAATAGAATGCATCAAAGCAAGTGAGCTGTTGGAGAGCCGGCTCTCTTGAACGAATTGAGCCGAAAAAGCCGGTTCTCTAAATAGAGACGGACTTCCTTTCGCTACACAACTACCACATGAAATCAATTTTTTAAGACCACGTGTATTTCAAATTGACTCAATCGACCCCGCCTGTCGTTTTCGGATCAGAATGACTTACGGCGTTTGAATTCGGGTTCGGCCATTGCGACTCCATGATTGTATCCGAAGAAAATTCAAAAGTATGTTGTCATGTAGGCCTACTGCTCCGCTTTTGCTTTGTTCACGTGTGATCGGAAAGATGCATGATGGGAAATCCCCGGACGGCAGACGCATGCGCACAGTAGCATCCAACCGCTCGCTTCGTTTGCAACGAAAAAAAACATACCGAGATAGGGGCTACCAGGGCCAACTGGTTTGACTCGATTGATTTGCCGTTTGGTGATGATCGGTGTATACCGGAGGGTACCCATCATTGATAAATTTGCGTTTTTCCGTGCAGATTTTCTCGTACGTGGTACACGTCTTCAAATACATTGTTAGAATATGATATAATGAAATTGTGAATGTATTTAATTGCTGTTAAAAGTGTCCATAAAAACTCATATTGTTGGGCTATCTCATCTCATTAGCTGCACCGCTTATCCTCAGTAGGGTCGCGGGCGTGCTGGAGCCCATCCCAGCAATCATCGGGCAGTGGGCAGAGGACACCCTGAACTGGTTGCCAGCCAATCGCTGGGCACACAGGAACAGACAACTCGCTTGCTCTTTCATACCTAGGGACAATTTGGACCGGCCAATCCATCTGAAATGCATGTCTTTGGAATGTGGGAGGAAACCGGAGTGCCCGGAGGAAACCCACGCAAGCACGGGGAGAACATACAAACTCCGCACAGGAAGTCCGGTAGCTGGATTTCAACCCACACAGGAGGTTCCCAAGACATTAGAACTGTGCCGCACACGCGCTAACCACTGCGCCGCCGTGCTGCCCTTGTTGGGACATCTCTCATCTCATCAGCCGTACCGCTTATCCTCATTAGGGTCGCGGGGGGGCTGGAGCCCATCCCAGCCATCTCCGGGCAGTGGGCAGGGGACACCCTGAATTGGTTGCCAGCCAATTGCAGGGCACACAGGGACAGACAACTCACTCGCTCATTCACACCTATGGACAATTTGGACCGGCCAATTCACCTGAAATGCATGTTTTTGGAACGTGGGAGGAAACCGGAGTGCCCGAGGAAACCCACGCAAGCACGGGGAGAACATACAAACTCCGCACAGGAAGTCTGGAGCTGGATTTGAACCCACGACAAGTTCCCATGACATGAACTGTGCCGCACACGCGCTAACCACTGCGCCGCCGTGCTGCCCTTGTTGGGACATGATATCATGAAATTGTGCGTTTAATTGCTGTTAAAAATGTCGGAAAAAAATGGTTAAAACGTCATATTCTCAGATATAACGAAATTGTGAATATGCTTAATTGCTGTTAAAACTGTCGAGAAAAATTGTTTAAACCTCACATTGTTTATTTGCTGTGAACAGTGTCAAGAAAATTGTTCAAACCAAATCTACTTTGTGCGGCAAAAACGTACAGCTTGACAGGTATGGTCTTCGCCAGGGTTGGGTAGGGTTACTTTAACTTGATTACTTTCAATGACTTTTGGATTACTCTAATACCAAATATACTAATAAAAGACAAAAGAAACTAAATAGGAATAAAATGACTCAATTTTGTGCAGGCTTGGGGAGTAACGGCAAAAATGATGTTGGCAAGCTGTTTGGATTGATTTTCATTTTGTTTCTGTGGCATTTTATGTTCGTTTTGCCGGAGATCAAAGAGATCAAAGCCAGGAGAGAAAGCTTACCATGTGTTGTGAGTCATCATTTTATTCATATTTCGTTTCTTTTGGCTTTTATGAGCAGATTTGCTATCGGAGTCATCCAAAAGTCATTGAAAGTAATCCAGTTAAGGTAACCCTACCCAACCCTGGTCTTCGCCCTGGCGATGATACATGAAGTCATTGCGCAAGTTGTGATTTGTACGGAGGGGCGTGGGTGGGGGCGCAGCAACTCCCGAAAATGAAACATCTCGTGGAGAAATCGTCTTAGCTCTCGACGGAGGTGCGGCCGAGCGGGCCGACTTTTCGCATCCCGCCTTTTAAAAGTGAAAACGAGTGGGAGCGCTCGCTTAAAAGGAGATGCGGACGCAAAGGTTCCCCGCGTCATGAGCGCACCTTTTACGCAGGCTGGAGATCCACCCGGGCCGATGCTCCAAACGGTCTGGGGGCACCTGAGGAGAGAGCACCGGACCCTACTGCGCTCCCCTTACCTGGCCACCTTGTGCGCTCTGCTGAGTCACCTGGCCTTCTGCGCCCCGTTCTTGGTTCTGGACTCGTTAGCCGGACGGAGTCGGCGGTTGCGCGCGTGGAGGATCCCCGCGGGCGAGCCCCCGCCGCCGATCGGCGTCTGGTTCCGGTGCCTGGGGAAAGTGGCGACGCGCTACGCGACGGTCGTGCTGCCCGCCACCGCGCTCCTCCAGGCGGCCACGGCTTCCGAGCGACTCCCCGAGACGTCTCCGAGCGGCTGCCGGCTTCTGCTGGAGGTCTTGGGCTGCTTCCTCCTTTTCGATACGCTTTTCTTCTTCTGGCACGTCTGCATGCACAGGTGAGATTCCGTCAAAGGAGAAGCGAGGAATTTGGGAGTATTTCCCTAGTACTTTCCTTCTCCTGGCATCTCTGCATGCGCAGGTGAGATCCATCACCCAAAGGCTAAATGCATTTTAGAATATTTCGATAGCATTTCCGTAGTAATGTTCTTCCCTTGGCATCTTCTGCATTGCACAGGTGAGATCCGTCGCATTTCCTCGCGAGTATTTTGGTGTATTTCAGTAGGATTTCCGTAGTATTTCCACAGTACTTTTCTTCCTTTGGCATCTGCATGCATGCGTGAGATCCATCCAAGACAAAAGCATTTTCTTACGAGTATTTTGGGATATTTCCGTCGGATTTTCGAGCATTGTTAGAGTACTATTATTCTAAAGTAACAGTACTTTTACTTGAGTAACAGTTTGTGCTAAAGACTCACCAAAACAGATGTCGACACTAACAATGCACGTCACGCACGTCACGCGGTGCTTTCGAGCGTCAGTAACGATAGATCAAGAAAAAGAGAGATTGATAGAGAGAGAAATTGAAGGAGGGAGAGGGAAATGAAGAAAAAAAGAGAAAGAGAAAGTGTGAAAATAAGACAGAAAGAGAGAAGGGAGATAGAAAGTTTTTTCTCGTATTTTGTAGTATCAATAAGTTCAAAAGTTTGCAGCAGAGTGAAAATACAAAAATGTAGTAGAATAATCGATTTTTCAAAAATGTTTGATCTTTGATTTTGTGCAATCTATGACTGTTTTCATGATTTTTTTATCGACTTTTCTTACTTTGTTACGTTTTTCCTCCTTTCTCTCTTATTTTTTTTTCTCTTTTTTTCTCATTTTTTCTGCTTTTCATCTTTTTTCTAGCTTTTGACTTCTTGTTCTTGCTTGATTATTGTTCTTCTATTTCCTTTTGTGATTTTTTTTCTTTTGTTTCTTCTGAATAAAGTATCTTTCTCTCTCTAGATTTAACTAAAGGTCTATCCATCTATCTCTTTATCTTGGTATCTGTCTATCTATCTATCTATCTATCTAGATTTAACTAAAGGTCTATCCATCCATCCATCTATATCTATCTATCTTGGTATCTATCTATCTGTCTAGATTTAACTATAGGTCTATCTATCTATCTAGATTCAACTGTCTATCCATCCATCTATCTATATCTATCTATCTTGGTATCTATCTATCCGTCTAGATTTAACTAAAGATCTATCTATCTAGATTTAACTAAAGGTCTATCAATATATCTACGGTATCTATCTATGGTATCCATCTATCTATCTATCCATATATGGTATCTATCTATCCATCTATCTAGATTTAACTAAACGTCTATCAATATACAGTATCTATGGTATCTATCTATGGTATCCATCTATCTATCTATCCATCTATCTATCTATCTATCTATCTATCTATCTATCTAGATTTAACTAAAGGTCTATCCATCCATCCATCTATATCTATCTATCTTGGTATCTATCTATCTGTCTAGATTTAACTATAGGTCTATCTATCTATCTAGATTCAACTGTCTATCCATCCATCTATCTATATCTATCTATCTTGGTATCTATCTATCCGTCTAGATTTAACTAAAGATCTATCTATCTAGATTTAACTAAAGGTCTATCAATATATCTACGGTATCTATCTATGGTATCCATCTATCTATCTATCCATATATGGTATCTATCTATCCATCTATCTAGATTTAACTAAACGTCTATCAATATACAGTATCTATGGTATCTATCTATGGTATCCATCTATCTATCTATCCATCTATGGTATCTATCTATCCATCTATCTATCTATCTATCTATCTATCTATCTATCTATCTATCTATCTATCTATCTATCTATCTATCTATCTATCTATCTATCTATCTATCTATCTATCTATCTATCTATCTAGACATCTATCTAGACATCTATCTAGACATCTATCTATCTGTTCCCCCCAGTTTTTTTTACTTTGCATTGTTTTCCTTTTCCTTCTCTCCTTTTTCCTTTTTTTTCATCGACTTCTTCTATTTCACCACTCTCCTCCCCTCTCCATCCGGTTTCCGCCCCGCCCCCGGTAACGCCCCCTCTTCCGACTCGTTCCCAGGTTCGGCTGGCTGTACCGGGCCGTCCACAAGCATCACCACCAGAACGGGACCCCCTTCGCCCTCCAGGCCCAAGACGCCAGCCCTCCCGAGCTGCTTTCCCTGCTCCTGCTGGCCCAGGTCAGCCCCCGCCTGCTCCACGCTCATCCCCTCAGTCAAATCCTCTTCCACCTTCTCAACACCTGGCTGGCCGTGGAGGACCACTGCGGCTACGACCTGCCCTGGGCCCCGTGCCGGCTTTTGTCCTTTTTGGGTGGGGCCCCTCACCACCACATCCACCATCGCCGGCACAACGTCAACTTCGCCCCTTATTTCACGCATTGGGACCGTCTCTTCGGCACCTACAGTCCCGACTGAGGAGGGACGCGACTTTCGCAAACGTACCCCGACCCCCTCGCCTGGAAAACAATAGCTTGAAATCTGATGGCAACATTGGATTTTACACACTTCTATTGGTCACTCTAGGCCGTTTCCAAAAGTAGAAACAACAACTTTACCGCTATAAAAACTCTGCAACCGTTGTCTTGACTTGGGCTGATTTTTAGACACTGAGAAAGAGTTGTAAATGTTTGACTTCTCTTTTCAGAAGTTGATCAATGATCGTACAGACTTCTCATCTCATTAGCTGCACCGCTTATCCTCAGTAGGGTCGCGAAGATGCTGGAGCCCATCCCAGCAATCATCGGGCAGGGGACACCCTGAACTGCTTGCCAGCCAATCGCAGGGGACACAGGGACAGACATCTTGCTCGCTCATTCACACCTAGGGACAATTTGGACCGGCCAATCCACCTGAAATGTATGTCTTTGGAATGTGGGAGGAAACCCACGCAAGCACAGGGAGAACATACAAACTCTGCACAGGAAGTCCGGTAGCTGGATTTGAACCCACACAGGAGGTTCCCGAGACCTTAAAACTGTGCCGCACACGCGCTAACCACTGCGCCGCCGTGCTGCCCCTTGTACAAACTCGCATGTCATTGTTAAAAATGGGTCCCAGGTTACTTTTGCAAACATTGATTTTGGGGTCTGATTTCAATACATCTCGTAAAATTGCAGAAAACTACGGAATATCATTGGTTCACCAATGTATCTGTTTTTGTCGGGTTTTTTTTCAATACAGGCCATCATAATTTGTCTTGGGCTCAGGACCTTGAAAAAAAAGCTTGCAATTGGTGTCCATCAAAAGGTCAGATGCTAACGGCTATATCAGAAATCTCTATTGAAGGCGAGTTAGGGAACCAAACCAACAGACTACAACAAGGATCGACAAACCATGCAGGAATACTTTTAGGCGGATTTTTTTTTTGTTTATCTGTCTGCATGATGTTGTATTTTGGAGTGAATATTTTACACGGTTGGATTCACCGGACTCTCGTCAATGTAGCCATCTTGTCATGAATGGAATATTACAGGACATTTTGGGTGAGTTATACCGGCTTTCTAGTTTTGGGGTATTTTGTTTCAGACTCATGGGAATGTTTCTGCGATGAGTATATTTTGAAATCATATTTTGAATTTCAAAAGTTTGTATTTCCCAAGGATATGTGGTATGACGTGATTCAGTGACCGGTGACATGGTGAAGACACCACTTTGCTTCTCAACCGTGGGACGGCCCGCTGGCGGGCCCCATCATCGCACAGAGCCCTCCCTCACCTGCCCCTGTAAGAGCAGATCCTGTCTGTTGTCTGCTCAGAATATCAAATAAAGACAATTCATTTTGACAACTGCAAAACAATGAATTAGTGATCATTGGAGTGTGAAATAACGCGGGGTCACTGGACTCATTTCCATCATTTCCAGTAGCGAGAGAAGCCTCCGGTCCTGTCTCAGATACAGCACCTTTATCATATCTGGTCGCCGTAGTTTTTCGGTGTGAAACGTTATCCCGCTCCTTTCGGATGAGCTCAACTTCGGCATTGACAGTACTGATACTAGATTGTAAATCACTGGGGAAAATCGAATATGTTCCGAGTATTGTGTCGTACAATGCGGCTTGCATCATTGAGCACAGCGGTACCTCCATCTATAAAAGTTTCAGGTTACAAAGTACCTGAAGTGGAAAATATTGCCTCTAGTTACAAAGGCCTTTCAGGATACAAAGAACACTACAGTACGCGCTCCCAGAGTTCTACCCGGCCACTCGGTGCCTATGCCCGTTCCCATCATGCTCTTCGTGTCCCCTTTCCACTCTGCAAACAGTCTACTGTATGGTACAGAGAGCTAATATTTACAATGGACCCCATGAAAGACGTGCAGAAAAATGGACAAGGAGAAAGGAAAAGGAAGAGACTTTTTCTGGGTGTTGAAACAAAGCAAGAGATAAAAGAAAGGTATGATAACACACACTAATATTCAGGAGAAGTTCAGAGACGACACGGATGAGGACGCAGCCATCATTCTATCAGTTAAATGAGAGACACATATTGCGGAAAGAAACCATCCAGGAAAGTGCTGCACCCCAAATATCTGAATAATTGTCAAAAGGCAGCAAAAGCAGACGTCATTGGATCAGTTTTTTAAGAAAGGCGAGGCAAAAAGGTACATGAATATCTGATTATTTCCTTGATTTTCGAGTTTTTTTTACATGATGCGACTCTCGTTCTGTGTTTATTGTGCTGCAATTTCATTTTAATATGTTTCATGTTCTGATGCTCTTCTATGATTTTTGTACTTTTGAGGGTCTTGGAACGGATTAGCGCATTTACATTGAAAAGGCGTCTCGACATACAAAGCTACGCCTGGAATTCAATCAGTAAGTGGAGGTACCACTGTACTTGATTTCAAAACTGCCGTCCAAATGAGTATGAAAGCTACAGGTTCTTGTCATGATTTTGTTCATGCCAGGGGTCAGGAACCTACGGCTCGCGAGCCACACACGGCTCTTTTCATGAGTACGTTCGGCTCGGAGACCCAATCGATTCCGTCTCAATGAGAAAAGCCTATTGCATTGCAGGAAGCCGAAGCGCCGATAATCCTCACGAGAATGCATGTACAATGGTCAAAATGACACCAGACTGATGAGAAATGAGAAGTGGCACGTCCAAAATGGCCATTCAACCAAATGTCAACACAAGCTGAAATCGTGGCAGTATTTGTGAGCGACGGAATCTGGCCAAGATGTAAAAGTCTGGATCGTAAACGCGGCACAATGCCAATAACCCTTCTTACGGTAAATACACTTGAAGTGTTTGCACTTTGTGATGCACTCCATATGGCCGCATGAGTGTTTGAGAGAAAACTCACAACTATTTACCGTTTTATTTACCCTTAGATCAGCCGTCTCCAACTCCCGGGTGGTAATTTGAGGCCCCGGCCGGAATATGAAAGTCTAAGGGGTCAGTGTGTATCAAACACATCGTAGCGGGAGAAAAACTGGAGCAACAACACAGAATAGGCGAGGGAGGGCTTGCCGTGTAAAAACGGAGATTCGCAGACGGACTGACAAAAGGGGACTAACGGGACACAGTTTAAATACTGACAGGGAGCCAATCTGTTAACAAGCTCCAGCTGGCGCCACCCGGGCGGGGCCAATTGGGCGCCATGGCAACCGTGACAATTTACTAGTACCTTATTTCCAATTGTATTTTTGTAGTATTACTGTCGTAAATTTTTTATACTATTACTGTAGTAGTATTTATGTAGAGAAAATAATAGATTATTCTTTTCATTGTATTTTACATCTGATTTAAGTTACAGGTCACCAACCGACGCGCTAGCATGCGTGTGTTACTAAAAACGGGGTTCGTACGGGTGCTTGAGATCCTTGAAAAAGCTTCAACTTTAATGTTAAGTTTTCAAGGTCAGGAAAATGTTTGCATTTTGGGTGAAGTGCTTAGAAATGCTTAAAATGGTTGCCATTGCCAATTTTCTTGGCAGTCTGGCTCTAAGGACCACACAAGAAATGAAGAAAAATTCACAAAAATGCGTGAAAATGATGCTGACAGGCCTGCTCTGGTCATTGTGTAGTTGTCATGTGAAGCGTCACCGCCCCCTACTGGTCACACCCTAAAGGACAGCTCTATTTAGAAACTTGGCTCTTTTGGCTCGGCTCACTGAGAAGAGCTGGCTCCCAAACGGGCCCACAGATTTTTGGGGGATAATATACGATAATAATGAAAAAACATGCAGCAAATTATTCGGTAAGTAGTAATGTCAATGTTTTGCCAGGGATCCCTGAAAAGCACAAATAATAGAAATGAAAATGTTCATAGATCTACAAGAAAAATGGCCAAATTCAAATTAATTTTTGCTTTTTACACACTGAAAAGATACAAAGTCGAACAAAAACATAAAATCCCTAAAAATGCATAACAAAAAAATTATGAATTAAAAGTATACCTGTCTTGATTACCGATGTGATTCACCTGTGCCCGCTCCTTTGGCGCCAACTGCCTGTCCCTATTTAAACCCACTCCTTTCTGTCCCCGTTTGTCAGTCCGTCTGCAAACCTCGGTTAAAACTAGGCAAGCTTATTTCGACCGTGACTCCCACCTGTTTTTTGCTCCCTTCTGTCCCCCGGCTTCGACCCGTTTTTGATACTGACCACGTCTACTCTCACGTCCCGGCTTTCGACCTCTTTTGTCCCTCTCCTTTCCTGGCTTACGACGCGCTTCCGACCCCGACCACGTTTTTGCTCTCCTGTCCCGGCGACTGACCCGTTTTTCCGTTCCCGACACCGCCATCGCTCGACACGGAAGATCCACTTCCGCCCCTAGCGATCACCGGAGGGTGGGCGCAACCCTTTCTCTTTCTTCCAATAAAACTTGTGAGAAATGCAACGCAATTGGGTCCTGTCTCTGTTCTGGTCCTGACAATACCTCGTCGCTGCTATAAATAAACGAGAAAATGCATTTTTTTAAACTATTTACAATTTGATTTGAACTCATTTAGACACAGAAAAATCCACAAAAAATATAGGTTAAAAAAAAAAATCAGCAGTCTCTCAGATTAAAATATTGAATGCACTCTACTTTTCAGAAATTGATATCATCAAAATGAGTCCAAATTTGGCTCATTCTCCTTCTCTCTCTACATACAGTTCTTTCTTTCTTTTTTTGTCTTTCGTATTGAACTCCATTGTTAGCCAACACCGATAGAACCCCTTCCCTGTTTGTAAACAAGGGTGTCAAGACCAGAACGGAAACAGGACCCAATCGCGTCATGTTTACCACAAGTTTTATTGAAGGAACGAGGAAGTGGTGTGCCCACGATCCTGCGTTTTCTCTCGTAGTCGGCTTGCGATCCGAACACGGAAGTGGATCTTCTGTAGCGAGCGATGTCAGGAAAACTGGTCGGTAGCCGGGACTGGGAGAGCAAGACGTGGTCGGGGTCGGAAAAGAGTCGTAAGCCGGGACAGGAGAGCAGACGTGGTCGGGATCAAAAACGGATCGTGATTCGGGACGGGAGAACAGACGTGGTCGAGATCAAAACAGGAGCAAAAAACGGGACAGGCGGGAGTCAGGGTCGAAAAAAGGCTTGCCGTGTAAAAACAGAGCTTCGCAGACGGACTGACAAAAAGGGACAGACAGGAGTGGGTTTAAATAGGGACAGGGAGCCAATCAGAGTCCGAGGCAGTTGGCGCCAAAGGGGCGGGCACAGCTGAGTCGCATCGGTAATCATGACAAAGAGTGATGTAGCCAAGCAGAGCATGCGTTGTTGAAGCAGAAAGGCAGAATTCATGTCAGTTTATAGAACATAAGACCATAGATGGGAACCGTGAAAAATAGCGACTTTATTCTGGTCCTGGAGCTCCACTAAAATAGAAACTGCTCTTTTGGCACGGCGCCAACGTTCCCTTTAAGCTGTGCGTGTGCGCAATCGCACACTGCCTGCACATGCTCAGTGCGCAAGAAAATCTAGCCAGCGCACAAAAATCAGGGCTCCAAATGACTAATTAAGAAGCGACTTAAGTCAAAGTTACTGTGCATGAAGGTCAAAATACACGGGTTCCTCTGACGTTGTGTCCTAAATGCGGTATTTTGAAGTCGAGTCGAAGTCGAAAGAAGTTCAGTAAAGTCAGTAGAGTTTTTCGAGAACCGGCTTCTTCAGCTCGGCTCACTAAAAGGAACCGGCTCTTTCGGGTCCCGAACGGCTCTTCAGGTTGGTTTTGCTTCTTTCATCCCTACACGACCAAATATGATGTAAAATGATGCACAAAATGACTTAAAGGGGGGGGCGGGAATAGAACAAAAAAGAAAAAAAATGAAAAAGTAGTGAAAAGCTGTGAAAAAAGAAACAAAAGGAAGAGAAAAAGAAGGAAAAATTTTAGAAAAAAAACAGAAAAAAGAAAAAGAAACAAAGGAAAAAAGTAAATAGAGAACAAAAAGAAAAAAATTAACAGCTAGGAAAAGATAAACACAATGAGATTTTTTTTAAATGAATTTTAAAAAAAATTGAAAAAAACAGGGAAAAAGAAGAAAAAGTTGGTGTTGCATTCAAATCATTTCCAACATTGTTGCCAACATTGTACTTCCACTCAAAAAATGTGATTAAATCCAGTTCTGTATTGTGCAACCGACTCAATAAGCCCCCCAAAATGTGAGTACTATGCGTCAAAAGATACCAGGAAAAAAAATTAAAATCTTGTAAATGTAAGGTGATGTCAAGTTTTGGATATGTTTGATCATGATTTAGTCGCCACACATGGGATTGCCGTTGCTCACGTTTGTTTCCGGTGTTGCTCACCGACTTTATGTGAACGCTCAGACCCCTGGATTGATTTTTTTTTTCCTTTGAAGGTCCTGGAAAAAGCAAAACAAATGCTCCTTGAAAGTGCTTGAAAAGTGCTGGAATTGAGCTATGTAGCAACACTGAAGGCGTTATGCAAAGAGCAAGGGGCCCTTTTCTTGGCTTTTGAATGGAAAGGGGCCAAATGTTGCAACTTTCTCCCCCAGAGCCATTCCTTCCACGTGACATGTTTTGGCAAGCTTTGCCATAAAGTGAGTCACCGTCTTGGTCAACATCTGTCTTTCATTTTCACTTTTCTTCACAGAGAGACTTGCGCAACAGCCTCCGCTCTTCCGAAGCGTCCCGACCACTTGGAAATCTTCTGAGGTTGCAAAAATTCGAGCCATGCTATCCAGATCTAATGCGGGGATTAGAATGGATGCATTTCTGACCACCTGTCTCCATTACCGTCATGCACTACTCTCAGGTCCCCCAAAGTCTAGCATCGAGAAACTTTGATCACATTGTTTACCTGACTGCCCGTTTCGTACATGGATACCACATGTGCCGTCCCTTCTCAAGGTTTCTTCATTTTCCTCATGTTGAGCTTTTTGAGTTTTTCCTTGCCCTCATGTTGGTTCCAGATCAGGGGATGCTGTCATAATAGTCTGAAATAATAGTCTGTGCAGCCCTTTGAGACTCTTTGTGATTAAGGGCGTCACAAATAAAAATGACTTGACCTGACTTCAGCTGCTCCTCTTGCACTCTTTGCACTACTGCAATGAAATGAAATGAAATGATCTGCATTTCTAGAGCGCTTTTCAAGTCAATGACTTCCCAAAGCACTTTACACTGTGCTTCACATTTCCCAATCGCGGCCGTGCAGCCATGTAAGGCTCTAACCTGCTTTTTGGGGGAATTAGGGGTTCAGTGTCTTACCCAAGGACACTTCAACATGTAAAAGGGACGAGCCGGGATTCGAACTGCGATCTCTTGATCCCAAGACGAGCGCTCTACCTCCTGAGCTCCTGCCGCCCCAAAAAAGCGCTTTACAGTGTGCTTCACATTTCCCAATAGCGGCCTTGCAGCCATGTAAAGCGCTAACCTGCTTATTGGGAGTATTAGGGGTTCAGTGTCTTACCCAAGGACACTTCAACATGTAAAAGGGACGAGCCGGGATTCGAACTGCGATCTCTTGATCCCAAGACGAGCGCTTTACCTCCTGAGCCACTGCACATTGCACATCCATGTTTTTTTTGTACATTATTTGACCCCCCCACTTGCCTGTTTCACCCTACAAATGATACATTTTTTTGCACTGTTGTAGATAAAATCCCTTTTCAATACTCCAACTCAATACTACATATTTATATCTGTACATTTAAGGAAACTGTGCGGGTCAGATGTATCGACATTTCGTTCTGTATACACGTGTACAGGAATAACAATAAAGTAGATCTGATATGATTACCCTAATTTTGGCTAACATGCACTGCCTCCCTGTGTCAGAACCAGAACAGATACAGGACCCAATCGCATGACGTTCTCACTTAAGCCTTTGTTTTACAGGAAATGGGGAGTCACACACATTAGGAAGCCGGTCTGGCGCGGAAAGACCGGAAGCCAGAGACCGACGAGATCGATTCCCGTTGCCCGAGTTGATATGGAACAGATGGGGTCGATACCGGACGGGAAGGGACGGACAGGATTGACAACAAATCAGGATATCGATAACTAACAGAAGAAACGAGACGGGAACGAAAACTGGAGAAAGTAATAAACAGGACCAAAATAGACAGAAAAAAAAGAACCCAAAATTAAACAGGACCAAAAAAAAACAAGATCAATATCGGACTGGAGATATCACAGGAAAACAGGACCATGTCAGAACCCACGTGTTTTGGGGCAGAAGTTTGTTGACGGGCTGACAAAGGAAGAGACGGAGCACTGGGCTTAAATAGAAGGAAAGACAATCTGTCAGCGTGCCGCAGCTGGCGCCACGCGGGCGGGCCGATTGGGCACCATGGCAACCGTGACACACACGGGCGGGGCCAATTGGGCAGCACAGCACCCGTGACAGACACGGGCGTGTCCAAATGGGCGCCATGGCAACCATGACACCCTGTTAGCTTAAGGTGCGATTTGAAGGTTCTGTTGGTATTATACCAACTCATATGGACTTGCTCCCTCTTATCTTTCAGATTTATTTTCGCCCTATGTTCCAGTCCAGAGCCTTCGCTCTGAAAATACTGGTCTACTCGTGACCCCAAGAGCCAAGAAGAGATCCGCAGGTTGGAGAGCGTTCTCCATTCGGGCCCCGGTGCTGTGGAATGCTTTTCCCCCTGTCAAAGTTGCCATGGCGCCCAATTGGCCCCGCTTGTGCAGAGCCAGCTGCGGCTTGTTGACAGGTTGGCTTCCCTTCTATTTAAGCTCAGTGCTCTCATGTTTCCTTTGTCAGTCCATCAACGAACTTCTGCACCCACAAGACGTGGGTTTAGACCCGGTTTCCTGCCTGTGTTTCCAGTCCGGTATCGTTCCCGTCTATTTTGTCCTGTTTAATATCGACCTCCAGTTTCGTTCCTGTCTAATTTGTCCTGTTTAATTTCATGTTCTTTCCTGTCTGGTATCGACCCCTTCGGTCCGATATCTGCTCGTGCAATCGGTATCGATCTCGTCAACCTCTGGCTTCCTGTCATTCCACGCCGGACTGCTGCCTTACGTCTCCCGCCCAACGATCCCCAAATCAGTGGCGTTTGGGTTAAAGTGACTGCCCCATTTCTTGTAAAATAAAAACGTATGTAAAAAACGTCACGCATTTGGGTTCTCCTCATGTTCCACTGAAACCCCCTGAGATCCGATCTGTAACCTCAGTGGAACTGTTTCAATTTAGGCTTAAAACACACTTCTAGAGCTTATGAATGAGCTATATTTCACGTTGATGATATCTGTGTATATCCATTTTGGCCAGGTCTTCCTGGAAGGGGGATGACCTCATGTGCAGCCCCTTCTCAAGGTTTCTTCATTTTCCTCATGTTGAAGGTTTTGAGTTTTTCCTTGCCCTCATATAGGTTTTAGATCAGGGGATGCTCTCATAATAGTCTGTGGTTTGCAATCATCTGTGGTCTGTACAGCTCTTTGAGACTCTTTGTGATGAAGGGTGTCACAAATAAACAGGTCTTGACTTGAGGTTTTTGAGTTTTTCCTTGCCCTCATGTAGGTTTAAGATCAGGCGATGGCGTCATAATAGTCTGTGGTTTGCAATAATCTATGGTCTGTGCAGCCCTTTGAGACTGTCCCTTTTTGAGGTTTCTTCATTTTCCTCATGTTGAGTTTTATGAGTTTTTCCTTGCCCTCTGTAGGTTTTAAATCAGGGGATGCTGTCTTAACAGTCTGTGTTTCGCAATCAGCTGTGGTCTGTGCAGCCCTTTGAGACTCCTTTTGATTTAAGGGTGTTACAAATAAACATGACTTAAGGTTTTTGAATTTTTCCTTGCCCCTCATGTAGGTTTTAGATCAGGGGATGGTGTCATAATAGTCAGTGGTTTGCAAAAATCTGTGTTCTCTGCAGCCCTTTGAGACTGTCCCTTTTTGAGGTTTCTTCATTTTCCTCATGTTGAGTTTTATGAGTTTTTCCTTGCCCTCTGTAGGTTTTAAATCAGGGGATGCTGTCTTAACAGTCTGTGTTTCGCAATCAGCTGTGGTCTGTGCAGCCCTTTGAGACTCCTTTTGATTTAAGGGTGTTACAAATAAACATGACTTAAGGTTTTTGAATTTTTCCTTGCCCCTCATGTAGGTTTTAGATCAGGGGATGGTGTCATAATAGTCAGTGGTTTGCAAAAATCTGTGTTCTCTGCAGCCCTTTGAGACTCTTTGTGATTGGGGGCGTCACAAATAAACAAGACTTGAGTTTTTTGAGTTTTCCCTTGCCCTCATGTAGGTTTTAGATCAGGGGACGGTGTAGTCTGTAGTCCTTTGAGACTTGACGCGACGATCCAAATCAACACGAGTCGTACGCAATCGGGAAAAGAGAAGACGGCGGTGTGACGAGCTAAGCGGGAGATGGCCGGATAAAAACGTGACTCCAGGCAGGAAAGGCTGATTACGGGTAATCCGCGTCAGAGAAAGGGCGAGGTTTTGTCTTCACGTCAACAGTTCCACCCCACCGTCACGTCCTTCGCCCATGAATGATGAGATATCTCAACGTTGCATATCTGAACGGCCCCCTTTCTTCATGTGATATTTCAACTACTTTCTGATACTTATTCGTGCAAAAGGCACACCGCTTCATTTACGTTTATCAAACCTATCTTGTACTACTTTACTAGGTTCTTACTATGCTATTACCGGGTTTATTATTGGAAGAAGGAAGAAGATAGAGTAAAAGAGAGAGAGATAGCAGGCAAGAGAAAAAGCAAGGGAGCAAGAGAGAGAGATCGTAAGAAAGCCAGAGAGATAGAATCAAAGAAAGAAAGAAAGAAAGAATAAAAGAGAGAAAGAGAGAGAAAGAAAGAAAGAAAGAAAGAAAGAAAGAAAGAAAGAAAGAAAGAAAGGAAGGGAGGGAGGAAGGAAGGAAGGAAGGAAGGAAGGAAGGAAGGAAGGAAGGAAGGAAGGAAGGGGAGAGAGAGAGAGAGAGAGAGAGAGAGAGAGAAAAAGAAATACAAGTACAGTGTCTTTGTGAGAGGTTGGCTTTGGCAACAGCAAGTTTCAACCTGCAGCTTGTTTTTCTCTTGCGCTTCTCTGAGTGTTGTCTCGCGGGCCGGATTCAATCCCTTAGCGGGCCTATTCTGGCCCGCGGGCTGCCTGTTTGACACCAGTGCTCTAGCGCTACCTAGTGTCTGATTGGTTCTAAAGGCCGTATAGACCAGGGGTGTCAAACAGGCGGCCTGCGGGCCAGATTAGGCAACACTCAGAGAAGCACGAGAGAAAAACAAGCTGCGGGTTGAAATATGACATCTTGATGTTGCCAAAGCCAGGTGCCTCGAACAAAGACACTGGACTTGTATTTCTTTCTCTTTCTCTTTCTCTCTCTCTTTCTCTCTCTCTCTCTCTCTCTCTCTCTCTTTTTTTTTTTCTTTCTCTCTCTCTCTCTCTCTCTCTCACTCTCTCCGTCTTTTTTTCTCTTTTTTTGTATTTCTTTGTCTCTGTCTCTCTTTGTTTCTTTTTATCTTCTTTTGCTCTCCTTTCCCTTTTTCCTTTTCCCTCTCTTTCTCTCTCTCTCTTGCTTTCTCCTTCTCTCTTTCTTTCTTTGTCTCTGTCTCTCTGCCTCTCTTTCTATTTCTCTTTGGATTTCTTTATTTTTCTCTCTTTCTTTCCCCCTCACTCGCTATTTCTCTTTTTATCTCTTTTGTTTCTCACATTCACTCCCTCTCTTTCTTTTTCTGCCTCTCCCTTTTTCTTTGTCCCATCCTCTCTCTTTTTCTCTCCCTCTCTTTCTGTTAATTCTTTTTCTCCCTTTTTCTTTCTCTCTAATCTACTAGTCCGGCCCCCGAGAGAATGTTTGTTTTGAGTTCAAACGAGTTTGACACTCCTGGTATAGACCATAGAGCGCTTTTAAAACGAAGAAGAAAGGTGTACATTTTTTCTGGGAAAGGCAGGAAATAACAGTGGGGTTTTTTTTTTCAGTCGGAAGCTGAAAAAAAAGAAGGCAGAGAAGAGAGAAGGCCACGGCGGATATCGGCGAGCTAACGGATGTCCGAGCAGAAAAGTGCGCAGAGAGGATTCCTTATCGTTTGAGTCAATAGCAAACATTTCCCATTGGCTCCTCTTTCCTCCCCACTGACAAAGGCCAGATTCCATTTCGGACCCCCTTCTGTAAATATCCAATTAGCCGACTGCACGTGGCTCCGACCGGAAAGGGGCTCTGCCCTCACCGCTCTTTCCTACGACCCCGACTCGGAAGTAGGAGCACCGTGACGGACGGCCAAAGCACCCGAGCGAAGGTCGGTTCTACGAGTCAAAACATATATCGAGAACCGCGTCGAGGAAATCGCTTCGGTTTAGGGATCCGATTTGGCGGGAACCCGTAAGGACATCGGTGGGGCTTACAATCTTATATTCATATTTTCATGAAGCGAGCGATCAAACTATCGTATATTTAGCTTTAAATGATCCATTTTGCAGTTCATTAATAGTGATCGCGATTGATCAGACCAAAAAAAAAAAATAGAGTCAATTAAATAATGCACTTGGTCCGATTCTAACAAACTACGTTTTATTGACATGTCTAGGAAAATTGGATCAGACAAAAGAATAATGAACATTGTTGACACATCCAAAAAAATAACAATGACAACGTCATGCTTAGAAAAACTGGCTAAAGTTATAATGAAATGAAATGCAATGAAATGAAAAGATCTGCATTTCTATAGCGCTTTTCAAGTCAATGAAGACTTTCCAGATGGCTTTACAATGTGCTTCACAGTTCCCAATAGCGGCCGTGCAGCCATGTAAGGCTGCAAACCTGCTTATTGGGGGTATTAGGGGTTCAGTGTCTTGCCCAAGGACACTTCGACATGTAACGGGGAGGAGCCGGGATTCGAACTGCGATCTCTTGATCCCAAGACGATCGCTCTACCTCCTGAGCTACTGCGTGCAATGAAGAATAGTGTGTTGTAAAAAGAATGCAATGAAAATATGTACAATAACATTTAGAAGCAGCAAATAAAAACATGTAAGTCACAAGGTATATATATATTTATAAATGTGTTACTTTTTGATGCTAATAGTTTGTATTTTTTCACAGTTTCATTCAGCAACCACAAAAAGAGAAGAAACCCAAAATGGTGGCGAGATGTGTTTTCACAGTTTTCTGCACTTGTTTAAGGTCGTGATGACTTTGGGAAAGAAGCTGTCTCTGTCCTAGCTTTGTGAATGCTCACTTTTCCTAGACTGGGCAGAGAGCAGCCGTCGATCTTTTGGGTCGTGTTGATGACGCTTTGTACGTCTCTCCAGGGCTCCCAGCGTACCGCACGGGGATGCCGTATACCTGAATACTTTCCACTGTGGCTTTATGGACAGACACCAGTAACTTCTGTTCCTATTCCTCCCGAGGACCACAGAAAGTGGTCTTCCCCACCACAGGCCTGGTTTTGGAGGCCCAAGTGAGGTCATCAGAGATGTGCGCAGCCAGGAGTTTGAAGGAGTGGACTCTCTCCACACTCGCTCGCCAACAGCCACGGGACCCGATTGGCTGCTGGACTCTTTTTAAACTCCCGTCTTCCGAAAGGAAGCCGTCAGACCGTCTGCGAACCTATGCTCTCCGCTAGGCAAGCTTTTGTACTCTCCGACATTATCCTGCCCTGTTTTCCTACCTGATACCTGTCGCTGACCTGTTTCTGGACCCGTTTCTGCTTTTGCTCCTCCGTCCTGGCCATCGACCCGTTTTTCTCGCTGTCCACGATGACCCTCGCTCGACACGGAAGTGCCACTTCCGCGTTCCTGCCATCTGCTACCCGAGACTGACGATCATCGGATCGTGGATCCAAGTCCTGTTCTCTTTCTTTATAAAAACTGAGTAAAACGAACGCTATTGGGTCCTGTCTCTGTTCCTGGTCCGTGAGCAATGTTCCCTGTCATTTTGCAGGGGTCTGAGCGTTCATACAAAGTGGGTGAGCAACGCTTGAAACAACAGAGAGCAACAGCAATCCCAAGTGTGGCAACTGAATCATTATCAAACATGTCCAAAACTGGACATCACGTTAGATTTTGCTGAGTTTCCGGCAATGCTAAATTATTTTTCTCTTTTGAATGAATTGACTCATGTATTATTGCAAAGGTTTTTTTCCTGGTATCTTTTGTAGCATAATACTAACATTTTTGGGAGCTTATTGAGTACATTTCACGATACACAACTGTATTTCATCACATTTTTGAGTGGAAGTACAATGTTGGCAACAAGATTGACTTGGGATGATTGGAAATGATTTGAATGCAACACAAACTTTTTCTTCTTTTTCCGTGCTTTTTTTAAAAATTCCTTTAGGAAAATCTCATTGTGTTTAATTTTTCCTTGCTGTTACTTTTTTCTTTCTGTTCTCTATTTACTTTTTTCCTTTGTTTCGTTTTTTTCTGGCTTTTTTCTGAATTTTTCCTTCTTTTTTTCTCTTCCTTTTGTTTCGTTTTTTTTCTCAGCTTTTCACTATTTTTTCATTTTGGTATTTGTTTCTTTTTTGTTCTATTCCCCCCTTCCTTTAAGTCATTTTTTCCGTCATTTTACATAATATTTGGTCATGTTAGGATTAAAGAAGCAAAAAAAAAACCGAAGAGCCGTTTAGGACCCGAAAGAGCCGGTTCTTTTTAGTGAGCCGAGCCGAAAAAGCCGGTTCTCGAAAAACTCTACTGACTTGACTCAACTTTGTTCTACTTCGACCTTGACTTCAAAATACATTTTGACCTTCATGCACTGTAACTTTGACCTAAGTCGCTTCTTAATTAGCAATTTTGAGCCCTGATTTTTGTGATTTTCTTGTGCGCTGAGAATGTGCGGGCAGTGCGCCATTGCGCACGCGCGCAGCTTAGAGGGATCATTGTCCGTGACATTTGCTGGCATGAAGTCAACCTCTTCCAGTCTTTACCGTTGTGAGTTTAAACGGAGTTCGTCCTCGTTTGTTTCGGATGAGATCCCATCAATTGAGTGCGCCGAAATCACGGAACGTACGCCGCCAACGTTCCTTCCAAATGAATTTACGATCCGGTGGCTCTACGACGAGCAGACGGTGAACATCCCTCATTTTTGAAGCGTGTTTTGTCGCTTTTGGGTGAAAAGGAATTTTGAAAACAGTAAATTATCTTTGAAATGACATGGAACTTTGGATACTGGGCTTTTATATGCTGCGGCTGCATCCGCTCTTTTTTTCTGATCAATAAAATGGTCGAGACCAGAACAGAGACAGGACCCACTTGCGTAGGTTTCTCTTTGTTTTATTTGAGAAGAAGGGAAAGGATAGCACACACCACCCGGTGATCGCGGGGAGCAGGTCGCTCCGAACGCGGAGGTGGGATATCCGTGGCGAGCGATGGCGGTGTCGGGAACGGAAAAAAACAGGTCAGTCGCCGGGACAGGGGAGCAAAAAACGTGGTGGAGATCAGAAAACCGGTCGAAATAAAAATCAAATGAAATGTTTTGCATTTCTATAGCGCTTTTCAAGTCAATGACTTCCCAAAGCGCTTTACAATGTGCTTCACATTTCCCAATAGCGGCCTTGCAGCCATGTAAGGCGCTAACCTGCTTATTGGGGGTGTTAGGGGTTCAGTGTCTCACCCAAGGACACTTCCACATGTAACACGGAGGAGCCGGGATTCGAACTGCTATCTCTTGATTCCAAGACGAGCGCTTTACCTCCTGAGCCACTGCCGCCCAAATGGACTGGAGCCAAAAAAGGAGTGAGTCAGGGTCAAACCTTGCCTAGAGTAAACTGAGGTTCGCAGACGGACTGACAACAGGTGACAGAAAGGAGTGTGTTTAAATAGTGACAGGGAGCCAATCAGAGTCTGAGGCCGTTGGTGCCAAACGGGACAAAAACACAATAGCGAGCTTACTGATGCGAGGCACCTGTGCCTGCTCCTTTGGTGCCAACGGGCTCGGACTCCGATTGGCTCCCGATCACTATTTAAACCCTCATCTATCTGTCACCTGTTGTCAGTCCGTCTGCAAACCTCAATTTACTCTAGGCGAGCTTTTCGAACACTGACTCACTCCTGTTTTCGCTTCCGTCTGTTTCCCGGCTCCGACCGCTTTTCTGATTTCGACCACGTTTTATGCTCTCCCGTCCCAGCGACTGACCCGTTTTTTTCGTTCCCGACACCGCCATGGCTTGCCACGGAAGTCCCACTTCCGCGTTCGGAGCGACCTGCACCCCGCGTCCAGCGATCACCAGATCGTGTGTGCAATCCTCTCCCTTCTTCCCAATAAAACTGAGAGAAACGTAACGCAAGTGGGTCCTGTCTCTGTCTCTTTTCAAAGGGAACACTCTCAACAGTTTGTCCCTACTGCAAGTGATACTAACATTGAGTCATTTGAAATGGACACACAGAAACGACCGGTTTACAGCTTTAAAACCTCTGCAACCGTGTATTTAACTCATTTTTAGAAATTGTGAAAGAGTTGTAGAGTCAAATCAATGAGTGTGTCATCATGGTGCGTCAAAACAAATCACAAATTGCGCCTTTAATTTCGAGTCTGATTTGGGTACACGTCGCAAAGTCGTATACAGTAATCCCTCGGTTATTGCGGTTAACGAGGGCCAAAACCAACCGCGAAAAGTGAAATTCCGTGAAGTAGCGCCGCCCCTTCAAAAATGCTAAAAATAAAATAAAAAAATTATATATATATATATATATATTTTTTTGTATTAATTATTTTATTTTATTATTATTATTTTTTTAGACCCGGTTAATGGGGACCAAAACCACCCGCGAAAAGTGAAAATCCGCGAAGTAGCGATACCCCTTCAAAATTGCTTTAAAAAATATATATTTTATTTTATTTATTTTTTTATTTTTTTAGACCCGCGAAGCTCTGAACCCGCGAACGTGGAACTGCGAAGTAGCGAGGTCCCACTGTACATTTATGTTGGGGATTTTATTGGCTAAGCAATGTGTCAATCATGTTTCGAATCAGTTACTACTGGCCGAAGATATTCGAAGCTAAAAAAGGCGGTCTCCGTTTTATCAATTGAAGCTCTCATAGGCTAATGAGAGTTGTGGACCTGCTATTGGTCGAGAGCGCTGTCAATTGAAAGGTCAGAGGCTAACTGCCATATTGGGAATCAGTTTACGAAGCTGCTTCTTCGTAGATGGAAATTGGTGGCGTTAACGAACGGTTTACAGCAATTAACGTCCAACTAAGAGGATTTTCATTAATCTGTCGTCATTTTTGGTGTATTTTGGAGTCAATATTTGACACTGCTGGATTATCCTTGATGTATCGAAGCCATTTTTTGCGGACATTCAACGAATTTGATGGCGGCCAGGGGATGACGTCACTGGTGAGTTATACCGACTTTATGCTTTTGGGGTATCTTGTTACAGACTGATGGGGATGTTTCTGTCTTGAGTATAGTTTGAAATGTTCATCATATCTTGAATTCGAAGAGTTTAAACTTTCCAATGACATGTGGCAAGACCGATTTTAGAGAATGGTGACGTCATACACACGTTTTCAAAAGTCCGGCGGAAATGAAAATACAGTAATCCCCGCTTATCGCGGTTAATCGGGAACAAAACAACCCGCTAAAAGTGAAAATCCGCGAAGTAGCGACGCCCCTTCAAAAATGGTTAAAAAAAACTATATATATATATATATATATATATATATATTTTTTTTTTTTCTATTTTATTATTATTATTTTTTAGACTCGCGAAGCTCTCCACGAAGTAGCGAGGTCCCACTGTACTTCCGTTTTGAAACCCTTTGCCCCCCAAAACAACGCCAATTCAAGAATTGGATCACATCCTTTATTTACAACCTTATTGTGCGTTGGTACATAAAAGAAGGCAAGATTATGTAACAATCTGTTGTCAGAAGCTTCCAATATGACAGTCAGTCCCAGCTGCAAAGTCTTCATAAACAGTTTTTCTATGCAGGGATCTCAAACTCAAATGAGTTTGGGTCTTGTGAGGCCAAATAGGCTATTCCACAAAAACAGCCTTGATTAAAAATGTTCTGCTGTTCATAAAGGTACAGTGTTTGATATCGGTCCAATAAATGGCGTTTTCATGTGTAGCAAAAATGAGTCCAAGGAGGAGACTTCAAGTGACCGTAAAGCGCCTCTTTTTCCCATTTTCACAAAAAGAATGAAGGAAGATTTTCTTTAAAGGGAAATAAGAGGAAAAGAGGAATTTTAAAATAAAGTGGGGGTTTTGGAAGCAAAACATCAAAATTGAGAAAAAGAAGGAAAAAAGGAACAAAAGGGATTGGAGAGAAAAAAGACAAAAATGAAAAAGAAATGCAATTTTCTCTTTTTCTTCATCCATCCATCCATTATCTGCACTGCTTATCCTCAGTAGGGTCGCGGGGGTGCTGGAGCCCATCCTTGGACAGTGGGCAGGGGACACCCCGAATTGGTTGCCAGCCAGTTGCAGGGCACAAGGAGACACGCTCATTCACACCTAGGGAGATTTCGGTTAAGCCAATCAACCTGACATGCATGTTTTTGGAATGTGGGAGGAAACCCAAGCAACCACGGGGAGAACATGCAAACTCCGCACAGGAGGTTCGATCTCATAACCTCAGAACTGTGCTGCCCACGCGCTAACCACTGCGCCGCCGTGCTGTCCTTTCTTTTTCTTCTTTTAAATTAATTATTTTTCTCTTTGTTTTTCATTTTCCTTTTTTTTCCTCAAGTTTTACTTTTTGTATTATTGCTTTTATTTTTAGTTTTGTGTTTTTTAATTTTCTTTTTTACTCCTTTTTTCAAAAGTAACATGGTCACTTCAAGTATCCGCTTTTAGCACTCAGGGTTAGTGGAGCGACAGATTACAACAGCAATATCTAGTGGGCAAATAGTACACACTGTCCCTTTAACTATCATCCTAGGGGGGCGCAATTGGGCCTTGAGTTGGAGACCCCCTTCCTCTAATCACTTTCCCAAACTTCCTATGTTTGGAATCCTTCATTGAACTCTGACTTGGGCGCTGATACTACTGGCTAGGCGGAGAAGAAGCAGGCAGAATGAGTTCTAACCATCAACAAGAGGTTTCTTTCAAATTTCCATTGGACATCAAGACAAAAGTGCTTCAGGATGATTGACTATTAACTTGAAATGTTGAAATAAACGCGTCTTATGCATCAGGGGCAATTGCTCAAACCGAAAGTGAGTTTTGCGAAATTTTGCCAATTAAGTTCCCAACCCCAAACATAAAAATAACCCTAACGCCTATTGCTCTAACTGTAACCCCAAACTCTAACCTTCAAGCCTATTTCTCTAACCCAGGGGTGTCAAAGTCATTTGAACTCGGGAGGCCACACGATAGAACAAACATTCTGTCGGGGGCCGGACGAGAAGATTCAAGAGAAAGAAAGAGAGAGATAAAAAAATAAGAGAAAGAGGGAGGGAAAAGGAGAGAGGGCCGGACAAAGAAAGAGAGAGACGGAGAGAGCGTGAGAAACAAAAGATAAAAAGTCGTGAGAGGGGGGGAAAGGAAGAAGGAAATCTGCAGAGAAATAGAAAGACAGAAGGAGAGAAAAGAGAGCATGAAGGGTATGAAGAGAGAAAGAGAAAAGAGAGAAAAGGACAAAAGGAAGTTAGAGCAAAAGAGGTTAAAAGACACACAGAGAAAGAAAGAGACAAAGGAAGAGAAAAAAGAGACACAGAGAGTGAAAGAGACAGTGGGAGAAAAGGGGTGGAAAAGAAAGAGAGACAGAGAGAGAGAAATAAATACAAGTACAGTGGCTTTGTGCTTTCTCTGAGTGTTGTCTCGCGGGCCGGATTCAATCCCTTAGCGGGCCTGATCTGGCCCGCGGGCCGCCCGTTTGACACCTGTGCTCTAACCGTAACCCTACACTAACCCTAAACCGTATTACTCTAATCGTAACTCTATAACCATACACTAAACCTAACCCCTAAAAATAATACCCAAACTCTAAACCCTAATTCTTAACTCTAAAAAAACTTTTCTGCTATAAAAAAACCTTGAAATATACACACCAAATAGCTCTTGTTGGGAGAGGGAATGGGGAAGAAGCTGGCTCCCGGTCCAAATATTCTTTCTGACGCCATCTTCTGGCTGAAATCATCATTGCAGCCTCTGTCAAGCTGCTTGTATGCTGCGTGCAGGAATGTGTCTCTTTAAGATGCGCTCCAATAAACATTATCTTTCATCTTTTTGGGGTTCGGGTTGGCATTTGGACTGTATTTCAAACAGTCCTTTTCTTACTTTCACCATTTTCATTCATGAACAAAAGAAAACCGTGAGCACTTGCTTGAAATTGCTCTCTTCCTCCACCCCTCCCGTCTTCTTTCCTCCAGCGTAATGCGCTCCGTGACCGGAACACGGAAGGTAAAAGTAAGATCAAAGCAGATGGGGACGTGGAAAAAAATATATAAGGGCTCTTTGAACTCAGTTTGTTAACATAGTATTTCATTTGAAACTTTTTAAGGACACCTCAAACTATGCACCCTACCTTTTTAATGTAGGGACAGTTGTCCTTCAGTTTTACCTCCGTTTGTAGCTGTTCATTTTTAATTAAAGAGTGAATTGAAATGAAATGAAAGAAATGGTATCCGTGCATGCCTCTTTGCACAGTTTTCGAAAACATTTCCCTTGTTACGCAAAATTGCCATCGAGACATTCAACTAAATGCACCTTAAATCATTTCCACATATTTGGGGCCATTTGCAGGTGCCTTTAACTGCTGGACGCCGGGGAAAGTCATTGACAAAACGATCGTGTTTTCGTTTTATTTTTCAGTTCTATTTTTCAGCCTTCTTGATCCCGTAGTTCTCTTTTTCCACTTTCAATTGTCATTTTCAGCTCAACAATACCCAATAAAGAGATAAACACACACATTCTATCTTGAAATAGAACTCTGGATATCTGTTTCTAGTAACACATAATAATAAATTAGAAAAATAAATAGTTTCTTATAAGCAGCAGAGGTTCCAAAAGCCTTTACAAAAAAAATGTTTTTTTTTTTCTCCTTTAGGTCTTATTTCAATAGCTTAGCTTCTGTTTGTCCAAAAACGAGCACCCCGTTAAGGCAATGCACCATAAAAGAGATAGATGACCCAATGAGGAGCAGTAGGTGTCAGGTCAGCATGTGGAGATGTTTTTGCTATTGCGTTTCTGAGGAATGTGCTCGACCCCCGCCCCTGGTTTTTGTCCCAGTCCCTCCAACCGGAGCTCGGGATGACGTCCGAGTCCCATCGGGGGAATTGCGTGGTTCTCGACCGCAAACACCTTGCTTATCACCGGAGCCCGCGTGTATGGGAAGGTAAGAGTTTTTACTGGAAAAGAGGAATGCGAAGTGGGAAACGGAGAGATAACCCCAGCAGCCGGACCTTCGCACGGTGCCTACGTATCAGGGGCTCGCAGGAGTTCAAGTCTTGTCAGGTTGCACGGACGAGGTCATTTGACCGTGGCAGGCCGCGCCAAGTGCTGATTAGTGTTTGCCTGGAGTGGGGAGGGCGCAGATAAGTGGAGAGGAAAACACATGTCAGGGGGATGGAACAGGAGGGGGAACCTCTGGCCCGCGAGTTCCCACCGACATTGCATACACTGCAGAATGTGCTCCGTTGGATCCAGGAAGAAATCTGCCCCTTGTTCAAATGTCTCATGGTCTTGTTCACAAGTAAGGGCAGAGTTGAACAGGAGCTCAAGACCGTTACAGTGTCTGTCATCAAGCGGACTCTCTCTCTGCTTGAAATCTGGGTTCTTACCCTCACCCGAGGCCTTAAAGTGTGGGTAGACCTGTGAAACAGGATCCCGGCACGAGTGGCTGAAATGAGTTTTCTCTGCAGTGTGTCCGGGCTCACCCTGAAAGATGGGGCGAGAAGCTTGGTCGTCTCAGAGTTTGTGCTCCTCCTCACCGACAGGAGCCAAGTCGAGTAATTAGAGTAGTTCCTCGATGCCTCCCTGGAGAGTTAGTGCAGGTTTCTCTTACAGTCAGGTGGTCCCAGAGACAACGTAGGACATGCTGGAGAGACTGTGTTTCTCAGCTAGCTCAATAATGCTTCGGGATCTTGTCGGGTGTGCTGGACCAAGTGGCTGAGGATAGAAAGGTATGGGCTTCCTCGCTAAGGCTGCTGCCCCGTGAACCGATCCAGGACAAATGGATCGATGGATAGATGGCTGAACGTAAGCCTTGCAGCGTGACCAAACCTGGCGGTGACTTGAGCCCGAAAGAATAGCTTTTTTGTCTCTATGGACAAGGGACTTTTTGAAAAGTCGTGAGATGTACTTCTGGTCCCGTTGGTTTGAATCCAAAGATCGCCGCCTCTCCGAAGAACAGTCTCGGCCTCCTCGATCGTTTCGATTCCTTCGTCGAGAGTCCGGCTATCTGCAGCCGCACTCGGCAACGGCCATGCCTTCGTACTTGTGCTTGTACGTGACTACGCCAGTGTCGTCGAGGTACAGGAGCGAGATGGGGTCCAGCTTGGTGGGCACGCAACACGCTCGCGCTGTTTTATGGGGGCTGTTGATGTTGACAAGTGTCTGCACGATGGCATGTTTAGTGGGCGTGACGTGTTTGGTCAACGGGAAAGAACAAATCCCGGAGCACTCGAAGGCATCGTATCCGCTGGGCGCCAAGATCCAACTGTCCCATCCGATATCCTTGAACTCCACGTGCAGCGGCTGTCTCCGGCAGTGGTTGCCTTTGGCGTTCCGACGGATGCGCGAGTTGGTGTCGTAGATCTGGTTGGAGCGCATCTGGAGCAGGTCGGCCTCGTCCGGTTCCGCCTGTCCGTCGTCGTCCCGGTCCACCCGGAAGTCGTTGTCGAGTTCGATCGCGTTGGAGATTTCGTGGTCGATCATCTCTTCCAGCTCGTGTTCGTCGTCTCGGCGGTCTTTGCTCTCGTCGTCCGAGAAGACGATCAGCAGGGGTTTGTGTCTTTCCTTCAAGTTTGTGTCGATCTTCATGTCCCCTTCGATGTTTTTCTCGCGACCGGCGGTACGTCCCGAGTCGCCTTCGCCGGCCACGCTATCTATGTGGACTTCCAAACGATGTGTGGTTCCGTGCACGGATTTACGCCAGCTCTGGACGGGAATCGTCAGGTTAAAGGCTTCCCAGCCGTCGTCCGTGCCGTACACTTGCCTCGAAGCCAACTCCAGCAGCTCCACCGTCTCCGCCCCTTCGTCATCGCCGCCGACGCCGTTCCGGTCCGTGCCGTTGTCGCCTTTGTAGCGACGTACTCGCTCGAAGACGGTGACTTTGCGGTCGACGCCGGCGAACAGGTGGCGGTCGGTCTGAACGAGAGTGTAGAGGCGGAGTTCGGCCGCCGTGACGCGTTCGTGTTGGGGAACCGACACGTTGAAGAGAAGTGGGTGGCGCCTGACTCCCCCAACGCCCAGGGTACTCGAAGAGTCATCTGTGGAATGGAGAACAAATGAAAACTGAACTCCGTTTCAGTATAGTGGATCACAGAATTCCGTCTTTATTTCTGGATTCGTCTGGAGGGAGCCATCTTGACCTTTTGTTCCCGCTGCAAGTGCTACTAAGATTGAGTATCTAAGTTGGAGCACACAGAAATAGAAGGTTTTTATTCTCGCCTGAATTTTTTTTTTTTAATGAATGCCTGCAGACGAGTATAGTAAGGGCGTCTTAGCTGGAAAACATCTGGGACGATAGCATGAAGCCTCACCTGGTCCCAGGTCAAGTTTGACCACAATCCGAAAAACGAAACATTGTTTTTTTACACGTTTTTCTCAAGGGATGCCTTTCCAAAAGCCGCGCAAAACTGTATTCTTCTCAGATCAAATGAGCTTAAATAGCTTATTTCTCAATTTCTTTGGGAATGTTTTGTCATGACACTCGTTTTCATTGCACTACGGTTACGATGCACTTGCATCGGGGGTCTCAATCTCCCCGCCCCCGGGATGAGAGTTGGAGGCCTTAATACGAATCTTTAAGGGACGGTGTGTATTATTCGGCCGCTAGATGTCGCCGTGTTCTGTCGTGCCAGCAAAAAACAGTGCTTAAAGCACAACGGAGGAAGACAAACTACAGAGACTCAAAGTGATCTTATTACTTTCGAAAAGAAGAGAAATAAGAACATTTTGAAATAAGAAAAAAATGATTAAAAAAGAGAAAGGGCAAAAAAAAGATGATGAAAAATGAAAAAAATTAGAACAAGAAAAAAAAAAAAGAAGAGTAAAAAGCAAAAAAAAGGTAACCTGGCAAAAATGAAACAAAAGAAGAAAAATAAAAAACATAAATGGAAAAAAATTTAGGGAAAAAAGAATAAAAAAAAAGGAGAGGAAGCAGGTAATACAAATAAAAGAGAAGATTAGCAAGAAAACAAAAATAAAAAAAAACAAAACAAGAAAAAGGTTTGAGAGGTCCCTTTGTATATTGTATTACTACTAATAATGTAATATTCTGCTCCAAATCAATCAATATTTTTGAAAAATCCATGATCTTTAATACTAATGGACTTTAAACTGGAATCCCCGCAGGACACAATTTATTGAATTTTCAGTGCAACAACAAAGAAACTGACAAATTCAGTAGATTTTTCAAAAGGCTAATTGTGAATTGCATCTCGGAAAAACACTGGAAACTGATAGTTGTGACACAAGCCACCCCCCACGCCCCCTTAAGACTCATCCCTGTCTACGGCCCTGGCCTACTTTCTAGTTAGTTAACAGTATGGGTAGTTTACATGCACACCAACATCAGGTGCAAAATAAGTCCTACTTAGCTAGCTCCAACGTTGGGATTGTTATTCGCTCGTAGTACTCCGGACCTATTGAACGATCTCTTTAGAGTCGGATGTCAAAATCGAGATATCATTTCAACTGAAATAAAGTCATGGGTTTAAATTTAGGCTTAAAACACACTTCTATTCTATAGTATATAAATAAGCTATTTTTTATGTTGACAATATCGGTGTATTATTTCTTATTGCAACATCCATTTTTGCCTGGTCGTCCTGAAAGGGGGATACCACATGTGCGGTCCCTTCCCAAGGTTTCTTCATTTTCCTCATGTTGAGGTTTTTGAGTTTTTCCTTGCCCTCATGTTGGTTACAGATCAGGGGATGCTGTCATAATAGTTTGTGGTCTGTGCAGCCCTTTGAGACTCTTTGTGATTAAGGGCGTTACATATAAAAATGACTTGACTTGACTTGGGTTATTTACAATTAAATTGCATTTAAGGCCTGAGGGGTTGGAGTACATATGGGTAGAACAAACTTAGCTCACGTCTTTCGGGACCTTCTGCAAAACGAGAAATTCATTTTACCTTCGTTCTTGAAGCTGCGAATGATGCCGGCGCTCGGCACAGAGTTGCGCTTATTAGCAAAGCGGTTGTAGAGCTCCATCATGTACTCGGGCGGCTCCTCTCGAACGCCCCCGGGTGGAAGCGGAGGCGGAGCCGAGTCGGACAGGTTGAAGGTGCGCGGGAAGCGCTCGTCCGCGCTCTCCGAAACGCCCCGCGTGACGGCCCTGCCCGGTCCCGGAGCGAATCCTAGTCTCCTGTCCGTCTTGGAAATCGGACTGGTCCGGCTACAAAGAGGCCCCTTCAGCAACAGGATAGAAAACAGCAAAGGGAACGTCTGGATTCTGCAGATAGTTCCCAATAGAGGAACCCAAACGCTCGCCATGGAGGATCCCCCAAAAAATGGCAAGGAGATTTTTTTGGCAGTCAATAAAAGAGTGGAGCTTTGCCCGGTCAAGTCTTCTAGCCTGATGCACAGTTATTGCGCAGCAGGTCCCGCGGCACCTTGACAGACCTTGTCATCTGCGGCGCGGTGCTGGTTTTCTGTACTCCGCCGTCCCTTCCCAGCTTTTTTCTTGCCGTCCCTTATCTCCGATACGGAAGGCTCTGCTTTGTGTGCGTGCGTGGATGTGCGCTTGCCCTCCACTCGCCGCGTTATCTCACAACTTCCTTAATGAGGATTTTGTAAACACTTTTCCTGCAGCCTCTTCCTTGTGGATGTGCTATTTTGTTTGGGTGGGTGCACCGCAGTTGTTGTTTTTGTTTCTCCCATTTGTTTATTCGCGACGCGTCGTGGAGCATTTGGTTTCCACAAAGTACGCCGGTCCTACCATTGACTTGCATATCGGAAGACATTCAAACACTCGTCGAAAGGAAATTGAAACGAAATGAGCTGCGATGACCGAGGAATGAAAAACCATAGACCCTTTTTGTCATTTCAACAAAATAAGTTTCGATTGTATTATGGTCGGTGGGTTGAATCCCTTGAGCACACGTAGTAGGGGCAGCATTTCCTGAGGTGTGTCTTGGTCAATTACAGCCTGCCAGGGCAAAAAATGGTTCCACCGGGTCCCGGACAGGGGACCTTTCACGTGTCAGGCGAATGTGCTAACCACTGCACTAGCAAAATTTCAACTATTATTATTATTTTTTTTTTTTTAGAAATAATCGATTGACCAATTAAGATAATGAGCAGCCGAGTTTCTTCTTTTTAAACTCTCCTCGCCTTTTTGGAGCAGCGCCTAGGTCTTTAGATTATTTTGAGTTATTCCGAAGGTTGACTACACACAACTCCTTTTCCTTTTACTCTTTGTGTTGGTGGCCTAATTATTACGTTATTGTTATTCGATGGAATTGCCCCTCAACAGTCACACCAATACCTAGCACCGTGAGACGGACTATGGTTCTGGTTCGATGAAGGTAAAGGCCCAGTCTGGCAGTTTTTTATTTTTGCTGTATTTTCCCCCTTTGAAGTCATTTTGTGTGTAATGTTACATAAGAATTGGTAATATATGCATAAGAGCAACAACAATAATCCGAAAAGCTGCTTGGGAGTCGAAAGAGCCGTCTGTTTTTAGCCATCCTAGCCGAAAGCCGCTTCTGGAAAATGAGATGGCATTCCCAGCACTACGATAAAGGGATATGCTGAGAGGGGCTGTAGGAGGCGGGAGAGTCCACGCTAATGTTCGCTGACACACACATTATGAATGAGATCGCATGTGCGCGGCCCAGACTGCCGTCTGTACTACGTCCGCTTTACTTTAGTTTGGCACTGTCATTAACTTCCCTCTCTGGTAACACCCCTGAGTGAATCTGTAGATAGTGTTCCGTCCCTTCCACATTCAACATTCCAAGTTGAACGTGACGCAGTTATTCCTTGGCAATGGTTTCCACGCTTGAGCTCACCGCTCACACTTTTCCTGCCCCGATAATAAAACTGCCTCCATGCCATCGGGAACCACGTTCTGGTCCAGCAGCTGAACTCACGTGCCAGCTTCCCAGTGCTTTCTCATTCCAGAGCTTCTTGGTTTGACCTGCAGATACAATCGCTGCGTCAAATGCAGGGTCAAGTCAAGTTTATTTGTTTGGTCCTTAATCACAACAAGTCTCAAAGGGCTCAACAGACGTGATCTAAAGCTTACATGAAGGCAAGGACAAACTCAAAAACCTCAGCATGAGGAGAATGAAGAAACCTTAAGAAGAGACCACACTTGAGGTCATCCCCATTCAGAAAGAGCAGGCCCAAATGGATGTTGCAAGGGCCTCAACAATCTATACACAGACCGTGTCAACATGAAATATACGTCATTCATAAGCTATGGAATGTAGGTGTGTTTTAAGCCTAGATTTAAACACTTCTAGTGAGGTTGCAAGGCATTCCACAGCACCACAGCACAGCAACGATTTGAAAACTTCGGTTTTCTTCTTGGCTCTTGGAATCACAAGTTAACCAGCGTTTACCGAGCTAAGGCTCTGAGAAGGTCCACGGGGGAAAATTAAATCTGAAAGATGAGGGGGCAAGTCCATGCATGATTTTTTTATAACACCAACAGAATCTTAAAATAATGTACATCTTAAGCTGACAGAGAGCCGGTGCAGGACAGCCAAAATCGGGGTAATCAAATAAACAAAGTACAAATAGATTGGATGACGAACCAAAACATGAGAACCATGATCCTCATTCTCATCCTTCTTTGAAAAAAGAAGCAAAGTCTGCTGTATTTTGCCATCATGCCAAATTGATGTCAATTCATGTTTATTTGTTTAGCCCTAATTCACATAACGCTTTAAAGGACTCTACAGACAAACATTACAAGATCCCCTGCTTTAAAACCTGCAGGAGGGCAAGGAAAAACATAACCTCAGCATGAGGAAAATGAAGAAACCTTGAAAAGGGGCTGCACATGAGGTCATCCCCCTTCCAGGAAGACCTGGCCAAAATGGATATACACAGATTTCGTCAACGTGAAATATAGGTCATTCATCAGCTCTAGAATAGAAGGGTGTTTTAAGCCTGGTTTGAAACAGTTCCACTGAGGTTGCAGATCGAATCCCAGAGGGCAGAGCATTCCACAGCAAAGGAAGCAATGAGCTTTCTTGATGCATCTGTCAGGCTGACGCTTGACAGACTGACTCTTATCTCTGTCACTGTTAAACTCAAGTTGCTTTCTGATCTCTCCGTGTCTAGCATCCAAAGTTTGCAGCTGGTTCAGAATGCGGCAGCAAGACTCTTGTTAAGACAAGAAAGTTTGAGCATATTACTCTTGTATTAGCTAACTTGCACTGGCTCCCGGTCCATTTAAGATGTGACGTTAAGGTTCTGTAACTAGCATACAAATGTGTGCATGGACTTCCCCCCCTCCTCTTGTCTCTCAAAAATTGATTTCCCTCTTTGTTCCTGCACAGAGCCTCCACTCAAAAAAAGCCGGCCTACTGGTGACTCCGAGAGCCAAGAAGAAATTCGCAGGTTCTCCATTCCAGGCCCCGTGCTTAAGAATGCCTTGCCCCTTGAAATAAGATCTACAACCTCAATGGAAGTTTTTCAATAGACTTAAGACCAACTTCTATTCAATAGCTTATGATTGATTCCCACTTCATACTTTTCTTTTCCTGTCCATTCCGGCTGCCGGGTTGCTGTCGAGATGAGTCGGCACACCAGCACCTGGACCTGGAGCATGTCAACGTCTGATGGGAAGCTGCGTTGTTGCCTTCATGGACCTTTTGGACAATTTTACACACAACCTATGTTCTTTTCAATCGATGTTGACTATGTTTTGTGTAATGTTACCCAATGCTAAATCTATTCCACCCTGGTCATCCTGGAAAGGGGGATCAGCACTTGTGAGGCCCCTTCTCAAGGTTTCTTATTTTCCTCTCATTGAGCATTTTGAGTTTTTCTTTGCCCGCATGTTGGTTTCAGATCAGGGGATGATGTCATTGTAACGTAAGCAATCCTTCGAGACATTTTGTGATTAAATGCCAAACAAATAAATGGGACTTGACATCCAACCTTCCTGATTCCCCTTTCAGCTAAACAAACTCTAGGACTTTGTGGAATAAATCCGTTCTGGTAAAAAGTCCATGCAATGAGTAATGACTGGGTGGCTTGACTTGCTGAATCCTGGGTCTCATGATCGCCCTCTGCCATATGGTAAGAGAATTGCAATTCTGCATTAAAAAAAAAAAAGGACATAGAAGAAAAAATATATATATATATATACATTCCAACCCCAAATGCTGAACGCCAAACAGGGAGGCAACGGGTACCAATGTGTAAGTCTTAGGTATGACTCGGCCGAGGCTTGAACCACAACCTCCCAGTCTCGGGGCGGGCGCCATACCCCCAAGGCCACCGAGCTGGTAACATAGAAAAATGCTAATGTTAAATAAGAAAAACCTTTAACATTGAATAAATATAACCATTTCATATATTTCAATTTCGATGATGACAGGTGAGGCACATCCTCACCTGCCTCTCCCTCACTGCACGTCGCCGATATGTGTTCATGCAAGTATATTTCGATTGAAATTCCTTTCATTTCTAACCCTATGGATAAATCGTAAAAATAAAATAAGTTGATCATTTATATTACACGGCAACCATTTAATATACAGTGGAACCTGGGTTTTCGAACGCCTCTCAGTTCGAACAAATCGGTGTCCGAGCAAAAATTTTGAGAAATTCTTGCTTCGCTGTTCGGTCAAAAAATCGGAGTTCGAACGCCGGTAATGCGTGAGTGCGTACGCTAGGGTGCCATGCTGAGCGGCGTAAGGGTGTTTTAGCCCCTTATTAAGCCTCCGAAGAAAGTCAGTGCAAGCGGCAAAGTTGCTACAGGTGAAAAAGGAAAAGTAGTGCGTACAACTATTGCATTTAAGAAAGAAATAGCACCACCGTCCACCTGCGCCTTCTGCTGACCACCACAAAGGTAAGAAATCCTATTCATAAGATTACGATAACGCGAACGTACGATTAGCCTGGGTTAGCTTTATCTTTACGTTAAACATTCAGGGTGTTGGAACGGAGCCCAACATTAAGGGTGTTGGAACGGAGCCCCCTTTCCAATGAACCGCTCACCACTTGCTGCGGAGACCCGGGTGCTAAATGACTTGTAAACGACCTGATTTTTTTATTTTGACACGTTCATGTTAGCGTCATCTTTCGTACGGAAGATTACGAAAACGCGGACGTACGATTAGCCTGGGTTAGCTTTATTTTTACGTTAAACATTCAAGGTAAATATTCAGGGTGTTGGAACGGATTAAAACGATTTACATTATTTTTAATGGAAAAAATGATTTCGGTGATCGAACACATCGGTTTTCGAACAGGGTTCTGGAACGGATTATGGTCGAGAACCGAGGTTCCACTGTATAAGTATGCGTACATTTAATTGACATTGGCGTTGTGTTGGCTTTCTGGCTACATCTGCGAGCGCACACTCCAACATTTTATCTTCTCCGGCCTTTATCTTCTGTTTTGTCCCTGGCAGGATATTACTTCATTGTTTTTGCTTTTTCTTTAGGAATCGTGTTTTTTTTTTTTTTCACAATCCGTCCGACCGTTTGCCCTCTGAGATTTCAGACGGGCGCTTACCCACAAACTGAAATGAAGAGAAATTCGTTTTTTGTCCTCACGGTGCGGTCGACCCGTGAAGGCAACACGGGCGTCTTTTTCTTTTCACCGCAATGGTGCAGTCCGTCGAAACGTTGATAAACAAGGACAATGTCGCCAGTCACCGAAACGGGTCGTGCAACGTATCATTGGAAAACGTTAAAAACTTAATTCAAAATATTCTCATCACAGAAACATTATCATCAGTCCGGAACAAGAGACCCGAAAACTATAAAGCCCGTAGAAGTCACCCAAAAGTGCTGGGAACTTCTACTCATGACACGATTCCCTGCAAATGTGGTGTGGGTACATTCACGAGAGTTCCAAGAATCCAACCGTGTCAAATATTGAGTCATAAAAGCACAATAATCTCGAAAGACAACAAAAAAAAATCCGCCTAAAAGCACTCCTACATCATTTGACGATCCTTGTTGTAATCATTTCGTTGGCGCCGTAACTCCCCTTTAAAAATAAACGGACTTTTTAGGTTATTCCCCATATGTCTGTTAACCTACAACCTTTTGATTGACACCACTCTTGGCCAGTTGCAAGCTTTTTTTCACGGTCCTTAGCCTGTCACAGCCTACGGGGGCCTGAATTGAAAACAAAACCAAAAAGATCTCCATCCGCTTCAAAAATCTTTAGCCAATAGTAACCAATTCAAGTGTCAATTGACACATGGGTTAGTCAATGAAATTCTTAACGTCATTTTACAATCCGAATTGAAATCAGAGCCAAAAATAAACGTGTGCATATGCAACCTGGGATCCATTTTAATACGCCAGTGCGCTCCATCACGGATTGACTACTGGAAAGAGAGGTAAAACATTTACAACTCTTTCACAATGTCTAAAAATTGGCAAAATGAAAAACTCATTTGTAAAGGTTTAAGTGATGTAAGCTGGTCATCTCCAAATGGCCACTTTTGGAAAGGCCTAAAAATACCCTGAGAAAAATGTGAAAATTCAATGTTTAGTTTTTCAGATTAAGCTTTTAAGCATGAATGCTCTCCCTCTCTTTTTCTTCTTTTCCTTCCCTCTCATCCTCTCACTCTTTCTGTTTCTATTAGTAGGAGTCCAACTTTTTTCCGATTCGATCGAGTGACAAGGTTCAACTAATCACGATTGAGAAAATCGGATGAGGGAACATATTATTTTTAATGTAATTATTATTTATTTCCAGGCAGCACGGCGGCGCAGTGGTTAGCGCGTGTGCGGCACAGTTCTAAGGTCTAGGGAACCTCCTGTGTGGGTTGAAATCCAGCTACCGGACTTCCTGTGCGGAGTTTGTATGTTCTCCCCGTGCTTGCGTCAGTTTCCCACGGGCACTCCGGTTTCCTCCCACATTCCAAAGACATGCATTTCAGGTGAATTGGCCGGTCCAAATTGTCCCTAGGTGTGACTGAGCGAGCGAGTTGTCTGTCCCTGTGTGCCTTGCGATTGGCTGGCAACCAGTTGAGGGTGTCCACTGCCCGATGATTGCTGAGATGGGCTCTAGCACCCCCGCGACCCTACTGAGGATAAGCGCTGCAGCTAATGAGATGAAATTATTTATTTTCAAGGCGATGTGAAATTATTTTAGTTATTGTTTTGAATGAACAATAATTCAATTTCAGACCAAATGTTCAAATGAAATGGTGTTTTTTTTTTTTAAACTAATTGGGTGTGACGCACTCTTTCATTTATTTCCACATATCTGTTAATGTTTTTATTCTTTTAATTATCAATTTTTTATTGTATTGTATTGTTTCTCTTAGTGTTTCACATAAATTATTTTATAGTCTTTTTTTTTTTAACTTGTGTACAATTGTATTTTTTACATATTTCATTTGCATGTGTACAGTACATTTATTGACCTATTTATATCTACATTTATATTTTTTATTAAATTCAGTTTTTTTTTATCTCTGTATTTTTCTGAAATATGTTTTTACACGCATATATTCTTTTTTATTTCTAATTATTCTTTTTTTCAATTTAGTATTATGTTTTCATTCTAACTTTTTGAACATCTCTTTTAATTGCATTGTATCCTCATTCTTTATGTTTTCACATTGATTTATTTGTATGAGTTTGTTTCTTGTTTTTAGTTTAGCAATTTTTATTTATTTTTCTATTGGAGGGTGTGTGTGAATGGGTAAGTGTGAAGCACATTGTAAAGCGCTTTGGGAGGTCATTGACTTGAAAAGCAAGCGCTATATAAATGCAGGCCATTCATTTACCATTTATATCTCTTTCTCTTTCTTTCTTTCTATTTTCCTACTCTTTTTTTTCTTCATTTTGTTCTAGAAAGATATCCCGTGGTCTGATGAGGGGTCGGGGGTTGTCTGGCTGGAATGGAGCTGGAGGCTCTTTTTTTTTTTTTTTTTGTATATTAGTTGTGTGTTTCCACCAGCCCCCGACCCCCATGGATTGGGTATACCCCCCCTGGAGCTCCCGTCTGGTGACACCACTGGTTGAACTTTTGTCCGAGTGAGGAAAGGAGGGCTGAGCCACAGCTCAATTGGAGCGCTCCCGTCATAACAACAAGGTGTAGTTTGTGCAAATTGCCAGCAGAGGTCAGCGACGTCTGATAAAGGGAGAATAGTGTTTTCTGCTTTTGACCAATGAATCGTGGAACTCAGCAGGAAGTTGCAATCAAAGCAAGGGCGAGGCTGCCAATTTTCTTCACAGTATGTTCTCTACGAGAGCGAAACCTTGCAAAAAAACATCACTGGCAAACATTAAGGGACGTAAAAGACGAAGCAAGGGGCACGGAGGCTGTGTGAAAAGTATTTACTTTGGTTTAAAGATTGTCCATGACTTGTCACACGCGAAAGGTCCTCGGTTCGAGACCGAGTGGAAACGTGTTGGCCTGGAGAAGGATAGGTGCCATAAGGCTGTACCCGATGCTTACAACTTCCATACAAAGGATTCATTAGCTTAGCCGAATGGAGGTCTGTCGGTGTGACAACTTGACTGCAAACCGGAGTCAAAATGGTGTCCTGTATGTACTGGACCGAACCCCATCAGCAGTTAGTATTGTTTCGGTTTTGCACGCAGAGGCTCGTCAAATCATTCCACAAGTTGTATTTTGTCTCCGAGCCGTATGTACTGAAAAAAGCCATGGATGGCTCGCGGGCCAGAGGTTCCTGACCCATGCTTTAAAGTGTTAACTATGACAATGATATACAGTATGTCACCAAAGTGAGTACAACCCTCACATTTCTGCAGAGATTTTATCATTAAGTTTAATTGAACAACAAAGAAGAAACATGGTTTTGACACATTGAAAATAGTCTGAGAAGCTTATATAGCTGAGTTTTCCCCTTAAAGGAAATAACGAACCCCTGGCACCAAAAGTGAGTACACCCCAAAGGTACTATGTGTCCAAACAAAGCACTGCTCAACATTTTCCCTCTGAAATACCATGCGACTTGTAACTCTTCCTAGTCTTCAGGTATGAACAGGGAGCAAGTGATTTGAAGTACACTAACTATGTTATACTGGTCACAGAAACTCCCAAGATGGCACACCATGGCAAGAAACTCTCTGGGGACCTTAAACAATGAATTGTGCCATTATATAAGGCCATATAATTCGTATATTATATAAGAAGAAACATGGCTCTGACACATTGAAAATAGTCTGTGAGAAGCGTACATAATTATAAACCTTAACAAAAGTAAGTGCACCCTAAAGCAGGGGTGTCAAACTCCTTTTAACTCGGGGGGCCACACGATGGAACAAACATTCTGTCGGGGGCCGGACTAGTCGATTAAAGAGGAAGAAAAAGAGAGATAAAGAAATAAGAGAAAGAGGGAGGGAAAGGAGAGAGGGCCGGACAAAAAGAAAAAGAGAGGGGGGAGAGAGCGTGAGAAACAAAAGATAAAAAGTCGTGAGAGAGGGGGGAAAAGAAAGGGAGAGGATGAAAGAAATCCAAAGAGAAATAGAAATACAGAAGGAGAGAAAAGAGAAAAGAAAGCGCGAAGGGTAGGAAGAGAGAAAGAGAAAATAAGAGAAAAGGAAGTTAGAGCAAAAGAGGTTAAAAACACAGAAAGAAAGAGACAAAGAGCAACAAAGGGAGAGAAAAAGAGAGACACAGAGAGTAAAAAAAGACAGAGTGGGAGAAAAGGGGTGGAAAAGAAAGAGAGAGAAAGAAATACAAGTACAGCGTCTTTGTGCGAGGCACCTGGCTTTGGCAACATCAAGTGGACATATTTCAACCTGCAGCTTGTTTTTCTCTTGCGCTTCTCTGAGTGTTGTCTCGCATGGCCGAATTCAATCCCTTAGCGGGCCTGATGTGGTCCGTGGGCCGCCTGTTTGACACCTGTGCCTTAAAGTGAAAGAGTTCTTGAAGTTCAATAGTTGGCGTAACCAATATGATTTGGCGGGACCACTTGAATCCTCGTGGCCATGGATTTCACCAGAGCCTCACAGATTGCCACTGGAACGCTCTTTCGCTCCTCAATGGCAACGTGACCGAGCTGGGAGATATTGGAGATCTTGTGCTTCTCCACCTTCTGCTTGAAGAGGCCGTAAAGATGTTCTATTGGGTTTAGATCTGGAGAAATGCTTGGCCAGTCCTTCCCCTTTACCCTTAGTCTTGATCATCTTAGAAGTGTATTTGGGTCATTGTCATTGCCCTACAACCCAGTTTCTGGAGGGAGGGGATCATTCTCTGCTTCAGTTTTCCACAGTACACGCTTGAGTTTGTGTTTCCCTTCATGAAATGCAACTCCCCAGTTCCAGTTGCACTCATGCAGCCCCAAACCATGACATGATTGACTGTACTCCTCACCCGGTTGCCGCCACACATACTTTAACACCATCTGAGCCAAATCGATTCATCTTTGTCTCATCAGACCGCAGGATATCTTTTTAGTAAGCAATGTTCCCTGTCATTTTGCAGGGGTCTGAGCGTTCACACAAAGTGGGTGAGCAACGCTTGAAACAACAGTGAGAAACGGCAATCCCAAGTGTGGCACCCAAGTCATGATCAAACATGTCCCAAACTTGACGTCAAGTTACATTTTGCCGAGTTTTCGGCAATGCAAAAAATATTTTTCACTTTTGAATGAATTGACTAACTTACAATGGCCTACAAAACGTCACTTGTTTTTACAATTCTTTAACAAGATTTCCATTTCTTTTTTTTCCTGGTATCTTTGGTCGCATAATCCTCACATTTTGGGGGGCTTATTGAGTGGGTTGCACGATACACAACTGTATTTAATCACATTTTGGAGTGGAAGTACAATGTTGGCAACAAGATTCACTTGGTATTATTGGAAATTGTTTATTTGAATGCAACACAAACTTTTTCCTTTTTCCCTGTTTTTTTTCTACTTTTTAAAAAATTCCTTTTTAAGGAAAACTCATCGTGTTTATTTTTTCCGAGCTGTTACTTTTTTCTTTTTGTTCTCTTATTTACTTTTTTTCTTTTTCTTTTTTTTCTGAATTTTTCTGAATTTTTCTCTTCCTTTTGTTTCTTTTTTTCTCAGCTTTTCACTACTTTTTCATTTTGGTATTTTTTTCTTTTTCGTTCTATTCCCCCCTTCCTTTAAGTCATTTTGTGCACAATTTGACATAATATTTGGTCGTGTAGGGATGAAAGAAGCAAAAACAACCTGAAGAGCCGTTTGGGACCTGAAAGAGTGTTCCTTTTAGTGAGCCGAGCCGAAGAAGCGGGTTCTCAAAAAACTCTACTGACTTGACTCAACTTCGTTCAACTTCGACCTTGACTTCAAAATACAGCATTTAGAACACAGCGTCTGGGGAACCCGTGTATTTTGACCTTCATGCACTGTAACTTTGATTTAATTGGCTTCTTAATTAAGGGGATTCTTAATTAACGAAGCCCGAAGCCTTTGTTCTGAGAGCGCCAGTCTTGTGGTGATCCCAAGAGCCAAGAAGTGTTCCGCAGGTTCGAAAGCGTTCTCCATCCGGGCCCCGGTGTTGTGGAATGCCCTTCCCCCTGAGATCCAATCTGCAGCCTCAGTGGAAATGTTTCAATCTAAGCTTAAAACTCACTTCTACTCCATAGCATATGAATAACCTAAACTGCATATGTGTAATAACCTGTGAAGCCCTTTGAGACTCTTTGTGATTAAGGGCCAAACACATAAAAAAGACTTGACTTGACTTCATTAGCAATTTGGAGCCCTAAATTTTTGTGAGCTGGCTCTATTTTCTTGTGTGCGGAAAAGCTCTGGGTAGAGTGGAATTGCGCACATAACGCAGCTTAGAGGGAACAGTGCGCTGGCTCGATTTTCTTGTGCGCTGAAAATGTGCGGGGGGTGCGCGATTGCGCACGCCGTGCGCAGCTTAGAGGGAACTTTGCTCGTAAGCCATGGTCTTTGTTGCCAGACCTTGTAATGAAAGCTCTGCAGAAATGTGAGGGGCGAACTCACCTTGGTGACATACTGTAACTCTGCTTAGAAGGCTTCGCTACCTGTTCTGCCGGTGCATCTGCGGTTGCACCGGCACGCCACTCTGCTTCCGCGCTTTATTTTCCTCCACCGTCTTCGATGCCGCCAAATACCGTCCGTGGTGGCAGACGGCTTTCCGGTTCCACCTGCAGAGATCCATTTTGGGATTTTCCGGCGCGGTCGGCGACAAAGGACTCGGGGATACCGTCGATGACCCTCCCCCGACGGCGTTTCCGGAAGCTCTCTCCCGCTCGACGCAAACCTCGAAACGAAGACCGTCGGCCCTCGGCCTGACGGAGTCGGTGAAGCTGCTGTGAAAGGAGTCGCGCTTACTAGCGCTCCTCTCCGGAAGCTCCTGCCGGCCCAGGATGCGGCGGTAGATGATCTTCCGGAAGGTTTGCCGGAACTCCCGGATGCGGTAGGCGTAGATGAAAGGGTTGACCACCGAATTGCCGTGCGATAGGAGAATGGCCAGGTACATGAGCCACGGCGGCGGGCGCCGGCAGCCGGGGCAGAAAAGAGCCAAGCAGTTGATGATGTGCAACGGCAGCCAGCAGATGGCGAAAAGTCCCACGATGATGGCCAGAGATTTGGCGACTTGGACTTCCTTCTGGAGGGTGGAACGGGACTTTTCCCCGCTGTTGACCTCGGTTCGCTTGAGCTGATGGCGGGCGGCCATGAAGATGCACAGATAGATGGCCAGCATCAGCAGCAAGGGGATCATGACACAGGCCAAAAAGTTGAAGTAGACCATATAGTCCATGAGCACCACTTCCTCAAAGAGGCAGGTCATCAGTCCCGGAGGGCAGTCGCCGCTTTCCTTTCCGGAGTCCTTGTGCCAGCCCATCATGGGGGTGAGGCCGATGATGACGGAGAGAAACCAGCAGATGGCGACGGTACACTGCGCCCGCTGGCCCGTCACCAGACTGTTGTACCTTGAAAAGAGACGAGAATCATGGAAGACGACCGGACATTTTTTTTTTTTTTTTTTCAGAAACGGGGTCATCGAGTGCCAGAAAACATCCAAAAATGATTCATCCAGAAAGAGGGAAAATATAATTTAAGGGGCTGTCTTAAATTCATTATCCCAAAGGTGAGAACCACCAGGAAAAGTATGTGCGTGTCTGTGTGCGGAGTCAAACTTTGGAACAATTAACAAGACGAGATCAAACAATGTCCGACTATTCACGTGTTCGAATTTAAATACAAAAAAAACATGATTGGTGGAATACAGGGATGAAGAAAATGGGATATGAGTGAGATTGGGAAAAGTACGTCTAGAACTATGGTTAACTTTGTTGCTATTGTTGCTATTGTTACATCATAACATCATAAAGTATCTATCTATCTATCTATCTAATTGTTATTATTAATATTATTGCCATTGTTGTTATTATCATTGGTGTCACAATGATATTTAGTGAGTAGTAGCATTAAAACATTAATAGATGGGTACTACGATGATTTGTGTATAAAACATGTGAATATTGTTATTATAATAATCATTGACATCTGACCTACGTAATATTTATATCCGTGATTTTGTTGTATTTAGACATAAAAGAGGAGCTATCTATAGAATGTAATTAATAGGAAAGATGATGGGGTAGGGAAAATAAGCGTCTGCTTCTTACTTTTCGAACATTTTGTGTAAAATTATTTTGGTGTCGAGTTATTGGGCGACAGTAGCTCAGGAGGTAGAGCGCTCGTCTTGGGATCAAGGGATCCCAGTTCGGATCCCGTCCGTGTTACATGTCGAAGTGTCCTTGGGTAAGACACTGAACCCCTAATACCCCCGATAAGCAGGTTAGCGTCTTACATGGCTGCAATACAAGGCCGCTATTGGGAAATGTGATGCACACTGTAAAGCGCTTTGGGAAGTCATTGACCTGAAAAGCTCTATAGAAATGCAGATCATTTCATTTCATTATTGTTTTTGTCCTGTTTTTATTTTAATATTCTAAATAAACCTTTCATTCATTTATCTTACTCATTATTTTTTCCGTCTTCACCGTAACCGACGGTCCAAAGCGCTTCCCCGCGCACCTGGCGCTGTTTTCCGCCGTCCTCCCAGTTGTTTACGTCACGTCTTTTCGGATCGTGTCAGAATAGCTGCCGTATAGTTAAATAGCCGTTATGAATATAGTATTTGAGAAAAAGGCAAATGAGGGCCGATTCGCAAAAATATGCGAGCCTTATGTTTGACAGCGCTGACTCGTGTCATTTGCAGAGAGTAGCGAACGCAGGGAGCCTGCTCCCCACCAATCGACAGCAGGTTCCCTTTTAGTCTTTCTCTTGTGATTTGACAATGTGCGCTTTTTGTGGAGCATACAAAAGGTTCAAACGTTTTTGTATTTCAGCTTTTTTATTGTAGATGTATAAATATTTTGAATGTATTTCCTGTCTTTTCAGTGAAAATGTGTTTTTTTTTTTTTTGTCTTTTACCTCTCTTTTCATTTTCTTATCGTGTTTTCTTTCTGGTTTCTGTCATAATTACTGATACGACCCACCTGAGTCTGCCCCGTTGGAGCCAACAGCCACGGAACCTGATTGGCTGTTGGACTATTTTTAAACTCCCGCCTTCTTGAAAACACGCGTCAGATCGTCTGCGAACCTATGCTCCCAGCTAGGCAAGCTTCTCGTGACTCTCCGACTCTATCCTGCCCTGTTTTCTGTCTGAAAACCGTTGCCGACCTCTTTTCTGGACCGTTTATGGTTTTGCTCCTCCGTCCCGGCTATCGACCTGTTTTTCTCGCCGTCAACGACGACCTTCGCTCGACACGGAAGTGCCACTTCCGCGTTCCTGCCATCTGCTACCCGTGACCGACGATCATCGGATGGTGGATGTTCTCCTTCTTAATAAAAACGGAGTAAAACGAGCGCAATTGGGTCCCGTCTCTGTCCCTGGTCTGTGACCGTTTCTTTTGATTGCATTTTGGTCTTTTTTCTTTCTTTTCCCTCTTTGGAAGTCAGTCAACCAAAAGCACTAAAAGAGCCGTCCGGACCCGAAAGAGATGGCCCTTTTTAGTGAGTCGAGCCCAAAAAGCCGGTTCTCTAAAAATAGTCATGATTCCCATTTCTAAAAGTAAACCCCGGTCAAAGACGTCACTGTTTCCGATTGGCTCAGAAAATGTCAAAATCTTTGACTTACAACTTGAATAGTAACTTTCCCTGGTAACTCGTTACTTGGACTATAGAGTAAAACAGTTACTATCTCAATTGCTTTTTGGAAGAAGTGGTGAGTCACTAGAAGCAGATGACTTTTTGAAAGTAAGGTGGCGAGAGGAATAGACACCACGGTCACGTCTTCTTTTGGAAAAGTCTCTTCCTGGACAAGAAGACGGAAAAAGGTCCCCAACAAACAAGTCAATCAAGTACTTCTATTTTCAGGTTTTCATGTGGGAGAGCCGCCGAGACGGCCCCCGTTGGTCTCTGTGGCATTCTGCAGATGCTAAAGTGCAAATGTCAATATTGCAACAACAAGAAAAAGCAAGGTTCGTACGGGTGCCAGGGTTCCTACACTTTTTTCATGGCCAAATTCCAGTGCTATTCAAGCACTTTCAAGGCCGTCTTTCCGGTACCTTCAAATGGAGAGATCCAGCGTCTATCAAAAGAACATTGCTTTTTGGGGGCTTTGATGACTAAAAGTCTGCTATCTTTCAGCTGACAGAGACTTTGTGCTATTTGGAGCTGTTCTTATCGATGATCTGCTATAAACTGACACGAATTCCGTCGCATCACGCTTGTTTACAAACACGTCAAGAGTTCTATAGGTGTTAATCATTGATTTCAATACAGAAAACAAAAAAAGGAAAGAAAGTAATGCATGTACAAAAAGAAAAACAAGAAAAAAATGTTTGAAATGGATAAAGGCATGCGGTTGAGTAACAATTCCTTAAACGAGATATTTGAAGACTGTGGAATATTTTTATATAAGGTTTTCTCGCGGAAAGCCCAATTTGCTCCAATGTCCCTCAGGCCCTAGCTCTGGCGGCGCTCGAGTCAATTGAGTTTGAGAGCCCGAGATGATGCCTTAGATCTGGGGTGGCCAACCCGGTCCTGCATGTTTTGGAGGTTTCTCAGCTCCAACACCGGTGACGCCAACTTTCAGCTTGTTCGCAGGTTTTGTGAGAGCTTGATAGCGATCCAGGTGATTGGAATCACCTGAATTGGAGCAGAGAAACCTCCAAAACATGCGGTAGGTGCGGCTATCCAGGACTGGCTTAGCCACCCCTGCCTTGGATGAAGCCAAACTGACCTGAGAGGTAGCCTGATAGCGACGTAGCGATCCATTGCGATAGCGAGCAGGCTAAAGATGGAGCTCTGGGTGAGGACCAGCACGAAGCAGGCCATGAAGAGGCAGCCGTGGAAGTTGGAGCAGAAGCCCACGCTGATGACGATGGCGAAAGGGATGGCCAGGACCCCCACCGCGATGTCGGCCACCGCCAGCGAGACCACGAAGAAGTTGGTGCGACTCTGCAGGTTGCTGTTGAGGAAGACGGCCCAACACACCAACACGTTGCCCAGGACGGAGAAAAGGGCGATCAGGAGCTCCACTGCCATGTAAGGGGCCGAGGCGGCCGCATTTTCCAGCATGGTGACCGAGGGGGAGCGCTGAGGAGGCCTGGGCAGAAAGGGGTAGGGGACTCAAATAATAGTACTGATACTCGAGTAGGAGAAAAAAGTAGTCATCCAAATAATTGCTAAAGTGAAACAACTACTCAAGTACTGAGTAACTACAGTATTTATTTAAATGAAAACAACCAATCAATCAACAATAAGTTACTGTATTTTCCGCACTATAAGGCGCACCTAAAAGCCTTTATTTTTTTCAAAAGCTGACCATGCGCCTTATAATACAGTGCGCCTTATATATGGATCAATCTGAAGTCGCAAAGTCTTGCAACTAAGGCAAGCAGCCGCCGACTCCATTTTCCCCTGAAGGCGAAGTCGTCCGCGGTGTATGCTGGGATTTATATACCGGTGTTTCATTTCCTAACCAATGTATCAATCATCATTTGAATCAGTCATTATTGGCTAAAGTTATTCGGATGTCAAGGGGGCGGATCCTTTTGATCATTTACAGGCTGGCATAGGCTAAAGGGGCGAAACAAAGCCTGCAATTGGCCGAAAAAGATGAATGTGAATCACACGTTGGGTTGCGCTACGGCATAGAGAAAACATTTTTTACTATTCTGTATTTGTAAATATTTGACTCTCCTGGATTGACTACACTCACGGTTGTAAGAAGACCATGGTTACGTATCATTATTGAAGGTGATGGCTGCAAGAGAACTTAGGTGAGCTACGCGGCTTTATATTTTCCCGCTATCTTGTTTTAGAACGATCTTGATGTTGGTGGTTATTTTTAAACTCAATTCAATTCAAAGTGTTTATTGTCATATGCACAGTAAAGAACCCCGTTTCCCTGCACAATCAAATTCTTACTTTGCTGTCCACACAGTTGCCAGCAAAAAATAAAATGGAAACTAAGAAATGATATTTGGAAGGATGCATTTGAGTGATTGGTGACATCGTACAGACACTGTTTCTGTACATGTCTGAGACATGTATTTGCTTCTTTGCAAGCTTTGGGAATGTTAAGGGGGTAAGAAGTTGGACTGAACTATCTGACTGTTTTGTCCACGTTCCCATTGTAGTGCCTTATAATCCGGTGCGCCTTATGGATGGAAAATATAGGACCAAAAACTATTTTTTGGGGGTGCGCCCTATAACCCGGTGCGCCTTATAGTGCGGAAAATACGGTACATGTCTATGTAATTATAAATCTGTGTACTCAGATAGTTTGTTTGGGTGAACCTTCAGTGGATTTAAAAATAAATCAATAAATTAGATACATGCTGTATACACTGCGCATACAGTACAATGAAAGAAAAACATGTTTGTAACCCTGCTCACAAGTCAAGTCAAATCATGTTGATTTCTTTGGCCCTTAATCACAAAGAGTCTCAAAGGGCTGCACAAATTAAAGACTATTGCAAACTACAGACTATTATGACACCATCCCCTGATCTAAAACCTACCTGAGGGCAAGGAAAAAGTCAAATCTGCAAGTGCCAACCAGTGGTTATTTGGGTCCCTGGTCAAATCTAAGTAAAGAAACAAGGCGTCTGACAAAATAAATGCGCCTTAGCAGAGACAGGCATACGAACGTGGAGGGGATTTAAGTAACAGCTTCAATGTAGCCAAATGTAGCGGCGTAAGAGAACATTTCCTTCTTCACAAATCGACTGAAAAGTAGAAAATGTCCCAAAACGTACTCGAGTAAAGGTAACGGCGTAAATGGAACCGGTCGCTACCCACCTCTGGGCCCGGACGACCATAGTTACCGCCTCAGCCTCTCGGACCCTGACCCGGATCCATCCGGACTTGCCGAAGAAGAGCTCGACACCGGAGCAGAAGAAGCCGCGCTCGCAAAAACTGGAAGAAGAGACTGTCCCGTCTGCGGCTCCTCCGCTTTCCAGATCTGCAGGTCATTCCCCTCTGTGGATTTTTCTCATGAATCTCTTAGGGGGGCCGGACGGTGGGGGGGGGTGGGCTCTGGGACCACCACGGAATCGCACCGAAGCGGCCACTGCACAGAAAAGGAAAATGCAATCCAGGAAGTGTTCCATGGCCACATTCAAGCACTCTTCAAGTACTTTCAAGGCCCATTTTTCAATTCATCCCGTACCTTCGAAGAAATCCACCTCCGATCAAAAGAACGTTTTTATTGTTTTGATTTTGTGTCAAAAAGGAACGGATCGCCTCATCAAGTAGGACCTCAGGGCTTTCTTTCCTTCTTCTAAAATAAATGATTGTTTTCCCTTTTGGGTGATTTGTTTTTGTCGGGTTATCAAAATGTGCCACGACCGTTTCTTTTTTTCATCATTAGCTGCACCGCTTATCCTCAGTAGGGTCGCGGGGTGCTGGAGCAGTGGGACACCCTGAACTGGTTGCCAGCCAATCGCAGGGCACACAGGGACAACTCATTCGCTCATTCACACCTAGGGACAATTTGGACCGGCCAATCCACCTGAAATGCATGTCTTTGGAATGTGGGAGGAAACCGGAGTTCCCGGAGGAAACCCACGCAAGCACGGGGAGAACATACAAACTCTGCACAGGAAGTCCGGTAGCTGGATTTGAACCCACACAGGAGGTTCCCAAGCCCTTAGAACTGTGCCGCACACGCGCTAACCACTGCGCCGCCGTGCTGCCCAAATGAGGATAATAATTTCACTGCTAGGGATGATTGCGAACGTTGCAAATAGCATATAATGGCATGCTTTTAGGGGGCAATTTGCTGCGCTATACAAGGTCTCACGGCACCCGAGTGTACCCCGACACGCTGGTTGGAAAACCTGACCTCAAGAACCGGTTATTATTTGCCCGATGATTGCTGGGATGGGTTCCAGCACCCCCGCGACCCTACTGAGGATGGGCGGTGCAGCTAATGAGATGAGATGAGATCTGCTCGTGAGGTACAACAAGAATATATATTTATGACTTCATCTGATTTGAATAAGCTTTTTAAAATTGGACTGCAAAAAAGAACAAAATAAAGAAAATTAAGTAAAAATATTTTCTTTCCTTTTTTTAATTAAAATAAAATAGACAGAAAAAGCTTGTACATAGTCAAATGAACTTATTGTGTTGCCAATTTTATATGAAAAGAAAGTCTATCTATCTGCCCCGGTCATATCCCTTGAGAAGGGTGACTGACAGCAAGACAAACAAAAACAAAGAAAATTAAAAAAAGTAGCACAAAACACACATTTTTTTTGGACCATGGCTAACCCAAATGCCCAAACACCCAAACATGTTAGGCACCTAAGTTGGTCATGCTTTTGTCCCTCGGGATGAAACGGGACACAAGAAAGCGACCGTGTCACTCGGGTCAGGGTGACACAACACAATCTTTTATTTGTATGATGCGGCAGGGGTAAACCAGTGAAAGCTGTCGGGCCCTGCTGTTGAACAAAATATAGTAAAACTTGGAAAATATAATGACAGGTGATAAAAATGATAAAAACCTGACTGTTAATTTAGGCCACATTGTAATTAAGTTGAAATAAAAGACTTGAGACTGCTCCATGGAAATCATAGTGACACATTTTCAATGGACTGCGAGATTTTTTGAACCCTAACACCCCCTCAAAAAAAGAGCGAAAAAGACGGCACGAACGAGCCCTGAGAGCTTGTCTAGTGTGTTCCAGGAAATGCCATGGTTCACTCGCTTTCCTTTTTTCATGACTTGAAAGAAAACGTTCCATTTTTGTGGGTATGTGTCTTTTTTTTTTTTTTTTAACTCAATTCGGGGGTCATAACGGAAAGAAATATGATTGGACCGCAAGACCGCCCCGCCTACTCAAAAATGAGCGTGCCGTCCCTAACTTTACAACAAAACTAGAATTCGAATTTTCTTTATTGTCATCGATATCGAGGTCCTGAAACAAAGACGAAGACCATCGGGATGAAAACGATAACGAACGACTCGCTGCTTAGAAAAAGTGGACTAAGTCGTCAGAAGTAGACGTTTCCCGCGGCAATCGGGAGGGTTGGGGAAACGGGAACTCGTGGAATCCCTTATGCGTTCGGGAGGAGTAAAAAAAAAAAATTGTCAACGTATGGTCTTTAGCATGTAGCCGTGAGCGTAACTCATCAGCGTCTACTTGTTAACGCGACTCGTTAGCATGTAGCCGTTAGCATATCTCGATAGAATATAAGTGTTAGCATGACTAATTAGCAATAACCCGTTTGCATGAATACGTGAGCACGACTCATTAGCATTTTCTCAATAGCAAGATTTGTTAGTATATAGCCATTAGCTCGACTCATTAGCATCTTCTTGTTTACGCGACTCGTTAGCATGTAGCCGTTAGCATATCTCGTTAGCATGTAGCCGTTAGCATATCTCGTTAGAATATAGGTGTTAGCATGACTAATTAGCAATAACCGTTTGCATGAATACGTGAGCACGACTCATTAGCATTTTCTCAATAGCAAGATTTGTTAGCATGTAGCCATTAGCTCGACTCATTTCCATCTACTTGTTTACGCGACTCGTTAGCATGTAGCCGTTGGCATATCTCGATAGCATGTAGCTGTTAGCATGACTACTTAGCAATAACCTGTTTGCATGAATACGTGAGCATGACTCATTAGCATTTTATCAATAGCAAGATTTGTTAGCATGTAGCCATTAGCTCGACTCATTACCATCTACTTGTTAACGCGAATCGTTAGCATGTAGCCGTTAGCCTAACTCGATAACATGTAGCTGTTAGCATGACTACTTAGCAATAACCCGTTTGCATGCGGTTTTAGCCAAAATATGCCACAGCAGCAGAACTGACATCAAACTTAGTTTTGGAACGCCTGCCCGTTTTTCTGTTGTATAACACGACAGACGTAAGGAACACGACAAACGTAAGCACAGTATTCAGTACAGTCGAAGTAGCCTCTGCGAGGTTCTCTGAACAATCTCGAGCGGAAGATGACACCTACAGCGGTATGGCACCTGGAAAGGCAGTCTTTAAGCCATGTTTTTGCGGTGCCGTGGACCATGGAGAGATGATTCAATGTAGCCACTGTAGCCACTGCCATGTATTTGTGAGCATGACTCATTAGCATCTTCTCGTTAGCAAGATTCGTTAGCATGTAGCCGTTAGGATGACTCATTAGCATCTACTTGTTAATGCGAATCGTTAGCATGTAACCGTTAGCGTAACTCGATAGTTTGTAGCTGTTAGCATGACTACTTAGCAATACCCCATTTGCATGTAGCCGTTAGGATGACTCATTAGCATCTACTTGTTAATGCGAATCGTTAGCATGTAGCCGTTAGCGTAACTCGATAGTATGTAGCTGTTAGCATGACTACTTAGCAATACCCCCTTTGCATGTAGCCGTTAGGATGACTCATTAGCATCTACTTGTTAATGCGAATCGTTAGCATGTAGCCGTTAGTGTAACTCGATAGTATGTAGCTATTAGCATGACTACTTAGCAATAACCCGTTTGCATGTAGCCGTTAGCATGACTCATTAGCATCTACTTCACCAGGCCAACTCATTGGCACTGCACATACAACACTGTCAGCAATGAGTCGGCCTGGCATCAACTCATAATAATGCAACGAAGAAGAATAGTGCCTTGTTACAATAGTGCAAGAGCATTGAGCAACATTTAAAAAAAACTGTTTTATATACAGTGTATAATGTTTTCTTTTTCTTTTATGTACATTTGTCAAATTTTAAAGCCCCACCGTGTTGTGTAATACGAACCTCTGTCATAATATGTCGCCCGCCAGTAATGTCGACCGCAGTATGAAATTAAAAAAATTGACCGGATGTTGGCTGTAGCCCTTTGGCCACCTGTGAGAATTTTAGCCCACCCTATTTCCGACACGGCGACTGTAAATGAAAAAAGGAAAGTTGACTGCGAGGATGAGTACAGAAATCGGAGGGGGTTTTTCACCGAAGTCCTCAACAACTGCGTACGACTCATCTGGTTTTAATAAAATATGAAGCGGCACTGCCAGACCAAACATGCTGACTCACTTGATCAAATGATCAAACGCTGCAAGGGCGAGCGACGAGGTCTGAACGCCAAGCACCGCAAACTTTTGGCGGAGGGTGAATTTTTAAAAGATTGCCAGGCTGAATAGTCAGCCCTCACTCCTTTTCAGCGTACCAAATCTGGCTTCCCTGATTTTCTGACAAGTTTGGACACCCCTGCACTATCTTAAAGAAATTCCAATTTCTCCACCTATGTTTTTTTTTTATAAATATTGGTGTGTCATTTTATGTATTTTCATGTATTCAAATGATTTTTTTTTAACTGAGTGAGTTTTTCTGTCGCACTAGGGTGCACTAAATATGACACACTGTCCCTTTAACGACAAATGTCTGACATGCAAACAAGCAGCCGATGTTTGTCACAGGAAGTGGAAGAAAGCTGCCCTTCCTTTCGTTTAGTGTGGTTAACCAGAACGGAAGGAAGGCATCACATGTGCCGATGCTACCAGCCTCTGTAGTACTTTGTTTTATCGGTTTTGACTACTCTGCTGAAACAGAACTTATCCCATTCTTTTGTATAAAGGCCTGCGAGGAAATTGCTATTACCGTATTTTCCGCACTATAGGGCGCACCGGGTTATAAGGCGCTACAATGGGAACGTCGACAAAACAGTCAGATGATTCAGTCCAACTGATTACCCCCTTAACATTCCCAAAGCTTGCAAAGAAGCAAATACGTGTCTCAGACATGTACGGAAACAGTGTCTGTACGATGTCACTCAAATGCATCGTTCCATCATTCGGAAGGTTAAAGTCTTGGGATTCAAGAAATGCCAACCATTCCTTAGTTTCTATTTTCTTTTTCGCTCGCAACTTTACTGTGCATATGACAATAAACACTTGGAATTGAGTTGAATTCATTCAACATCAAGATCGTTCTAAAACAAGATACCGGGAAAATATAAAGCCGCATAGCTCACCTAAGTTCTCACGTTCAATAATGATACGCAATCATGGTCTTCTTACAACCGTGAGTGAAGTAAATCCAGGAGAGAAAAATATTTACAAATACAGACTAATGAAACATGTTTCTTTATGGCGTACTTTAGCAAGTTTGCTATTCACAGTCATCTTTTTCGGCCAATTGCAGGGTTTGTTTCGGCCCTCTAGCCTATCCGAGGCTCCGAATAACTTCAGCCAATAGCGATCGATTTAACGGATGATTGACACATCTTTTTCGGCCAAATGCAGGGTTTGTTTCGGCCCTCTAGCCTATCCGAGGCTCCGAATAACTTTAGCCAATAGCGATCGATTCAAATGATGATTGACACATTGGTTAGCCAATGAAACGCCGGTAAATAAATCCCAGCATTCACCGCAGACTACTCCACGTTCGGGGGAAAATGGAGTCGGCGGCTGCTTGCATTAGTTGCAAGATTTTGCGATTTAATATTGATCCATATATAAGGCGCACTGTATTATAAGGCGCATGGTCCGCTTTTGAAAAAAATGAAGACTTTTAGGTGCGCCTTATAGTGCGGAAAATACGGTACATATCATTCGAACCGATACCGTATAAATGATCTTTATTTTCAATATGTTTTTATACTATTACCCTTCACTTTTGCACGGTAGTATTTGCTCTCATTGTAAATGATCTTGCAGGTTTTGATTCAATGGCGTATTTGACACTCGTAGAGGAAGAACAGCGCCATATATCCATGAAGCTTTTCCAATCACTGACTCTGCCGACACCACGCACCGATATCGCAGTCATTTACAGGAAGTGAGCAGACCCTCCGGCTGGGTAAGATTTGAAGCCCCAAAGAGTTCACGTGTAATCCAAAGATTCATGATTTACGTATGTGTCGTGTTTCATTTCACCCGTTATGAATCCTTTGATATTTATTTCCAAAAGCATCAACGGGAACGCCCACCGGTCACAGGACATGCCTCAGTCCATTGATGACATCAGCGGCATTAAAAAGAGAGGCGCGAGTGCTAGGCATCGATAACCGGTTGTCATTCGGAACCGGTTCCGCCGTTAACCGATACCTCGGTGGTAAAACTCCGTTTCCGTTCCACCTTCGATCCCTCTCGGGCTGCGGTGCTAACGTAGCGAACGAACGCACCCCAATGCAGGGTCAGGGGACGTCGTCCCACGTGCTATTGTTTCTTTTATCTTACGATGAAGTTAAAATGAAGTACATTATAAAAAATAAAAATTAAAAAAATGGTCAAAAACGTGTGATTTCAGAACAAAACATGTTTTTTCAGCGTTTAAATCAAGGGTGGGCAAATGACAGCCCGCGGGCCACACGCAGCCCCATACATTTTTTTTTATCCGGACCGCCCAACAAAAATGGACAAAATAGAATGACAAGAAATATATAATAGTCAATAAAGTACTACTTGTAAACATGTTTTGGGGCCAACTTTGTGTGTCTACAACAAAAATACTATAACAGAAATACTATAAAAGTATGACATTATTGCTAAAAAACTAAATTTCAATGTTGGTGCTTTTGTTCTGATCTGGAAAAGAAAAAAAATGTACACTACAAAAATACTACTACGGAAATATGACGGATCAGAACTACAACTACAGAAATAATAAAAACAACACAGATAATACTAGGTAAATACTTCCAAAATACCACTTCAGTAATACTTGAATTCAAAAATGCCATAACATTTCATTGCATGATGAAATGAAGTTTAGTTTCTCAGATGATTAAGACAAAAATGTATGGCCTACACATGAGGTCAAGCGCTCGTCTTATATGTCAAAGTGTTCTCGGTTAAGACACTGAATCCCTAATGCCCCCGATAAACAGGGAACTAAAAGTACTAAATCATATTTAGGGTTTTAGAACTGCAAACACTTCAAGGGAATAAATAAAGGAGTATTAAATAAACATTTTCTGCATTTGAGAGAATAATCTAAGAGAAAGATGCGGACTTGAACCGCCGCTCCAAACGGAGAGAATGCATAGCAGTCCAAAAATGTCTTCTCAAGCAAACGAAATGAATAAAAGCAGAATACCTGATGGATGGCAGAAATCCCACGGAGGTGAGGGATGACGTCTCCTTGCTCTTCTTCTTTCTGTCACTGTGAATACTAGCGGTCGACGACTCGTCCTGGCCACGCCCTCACACCTTCGGTATCTCCCCATCGCGTTGGTTCAAATGGCCCAGATAAAAAGATAGTTGGCCCTCGTGGGCGTAACTAGCCCGTTTTGGAGGGTGCTCGACACCCCCCAGATATGATAAAGGACAAATATGTTCATAAAAGGACAAAATAAGCGCAAATATCACCAAAAACGCAAAATCATTCTTATTTCAAAAAGTCACACAAAAGTCAGACCAACGCAGCCTCAGAAATACTCCGACTTGAAATGGTTCGGTCCGTTTGATTCCTAGCACCGTGTAGTCGTATTTCTGCAGTGGCATTTTTGTAGTATTTTCTGTAGTCGAATTTTTGTGGTATTTCTAGAGTACTATTCAATAGTTAGATAGATACTTTATTCATCCCCATATGGAAATTCACACTTCCAGCGGTCTCCTTTTGTTGTTTATTAACAGATGAACAGGATGGCCTCAGGGTGCTGTGTTTGTAGTTAAGCAAGAGCGGAGTGGATGACGTCACACGCTAGGCCAAAAGTTCCACGTCCCTGCAGCAGATGGAAATCTTTGTGCCCAGGGTTACACCGTCTCGTCTTCACCTAGATAGCGAGTCCGCCTCCTCTCCGCTTCCCGCAGGCTTTTGTGTCTCTTTCCCGAACAGCGCTGAAGCCGGGTAGCTCCACGTTAGCGTCCGGGATGCTGGACGTGAGCCACAATTCCGTAAAACACAGCAAACTGTATGCTTTGACGTTTTTCACCAGCATTATGTACTGTTTCCACTGTATAATATTTTCAGTATATCTAAAGCATTTTTGTAGTATTTCTTTATAGAAAAGGTATGAAGTGAAGAAAAAGGACTTATTGGCAACAGAGTTGAAAACGGCTCAAAATCCTGAAGTCACCAAGCTTTCGATGTAAAAATGGCGTCGACTCGCGTGCCAGGATCGAAGGAAAAGCTGTTAGCCATCGTAAATGGAAGTTCTGCTGGATGACGTCCTCCCGATCGGTGGTTAAATGCGTCCAGGGGAAAAGATTGGACCGAGGCACTCATCTGCTCCGGTTTGCAGGCGCATTTCATATCAGGTAAGGGAAATGAAATGTGATGAATGTTGCTATCGAGTCCATAGGTAACGAATGTAATAATAACTTTTGTTTTGTTGAAATTCCCGCCGACATGTTTGTATAGTTTGTGTATAAGTCCAGCAGTGCCACCTGCTGGTTTGGGGTAAGGTTTAGTTTAGCCTCTGATTTTATGACCGGAAGGCGGATATTGTTAGCAGTCTCCAGCGCGCTGCAAACGGTAAGCCACGATCATTTGGTGCTCCGCAAAAAAGTTTGACAACAGGAAAACCACAAAGCTGTTTGGATTTATTTTCGTTTTGTTTTAAGTGTCATTTATGTTAGTTTCGCCGTACGTTGTACTCGAATGAAATGCTCATTTCCCTCATAGATGTTGAGTACCAGCGGAGGTGCTAACCACCTGGTGTGTGTGTGTTGTGTCGCTCATTGCAGGTCAATTGTTCCCATTTTTACACTCGTTATTGTAATTATTTCTATTTTCACAAATGTATAAAAAGGATGATGTTGGCTAAAATTCAGATTAAAAAATATGTCGAGTTGAATTCATCATAAAAGTTAAAACCACTATACGATCATTTGTTAAAAGTATCTTGTTGAGATGTAGAAATTGTTGTGATGGTTGATTTTCTGAACTTTATTGTAACTGAAAAGAAAATGATTTGTTTATAGTTGGCGCGCCGCTAACGATTTTGATAGCCAGCGGAGGTGCTAACCACATGGTGCGTGTATGTTGTGCTAACGTAACTGAAATAAAAGCCTCATCGTCCAGTTCAGCCTGAATGTGGATCCTTGGTGGGACGGCTACACCGAAGTTACACAAATATCGGAAGAATATCTTGTTTACTTAGCGTCAGGTAACAGCGTGTAGCATAATCAAAAGATGCTTCTCCTAAATAAAAATATAGGAACGATTAAATGTATCTAATAAATGTTTTTATTTTTAAGCAGCCGCACGCAGCTGACATTGGCGTCTAGGCTACATGCTAACAGTTAGCTGAAGCCAAGAAAATAACGAAACATTTTTTCCAATATAAGTAATACGGACTCAATAGCAACAATGAAACGTTAAAATTCTCTTACTTCGTTCGAAGTGTGTGCTGCAAACCCAAGCAGATGAGCGCCTCGGTCCAATCTTTTGTCTTTAATGCATTCAACCGCATTACTTTTCTTTGACGAGGATCCCGGAAAACTTTGCGATCACGAATGTTTTTTCTGCGATTCTGGCATCCAAACACACATGACAAGCGCTCGTGGCGACTTTCTTTTGCTCTGTCTTCTGACCAGCGCGAGTATTGTTTTGCCTCGGCTTCGTCACAATGTTTACTAACAAACGAAAGGGTGGATTGTGTTATCCTGGGAGCTGGAGCCACACAGTCCGGCAATGGAACGGAGGCAGTACGCTATTAAAGTTTCGGTTGATGACGGTCGGTGTTCTAAAAGCACTTAGCAGTTCTCACATAAAGCGCACACGTGACGAATGGATGACGAATGCAACTCAACAGACGGTGATGATTTTGGAAGAAAACAACGGCGTTACTATAGATAGCAACCGGCAGGCTTCATCTGCCCCAAACCAGCAAAAAGTCATGCTCACCAGACACTCGTCAGATTGCTTTTCAATGGGAACGCTGCATAGGGAGAAAATGTAAGTTTAAAGGGATGCCCAAATTCTAAAACGTACGAGAAAATAGAGATGTTTTTTGCATGATATCTCTATGTAACGGGTGTAATAATAACTTTTGTTGTATTGAAATTCCGGCTGAAATATGTTATATAGTTTTTGTGTAAGTGTCCTGCAATGATGAGTCCAACAGTGCCACCTGCTGGTATAGGGTAAGGTTTGGTTTCGGCTTTTGACTTGTGACCGGAAGGCGGGGTTTTTGGCAGTCTACAACGAGCTGCCAACGGTAAGGCACGATCTTTTGGTGCTCCGCAAAAAGTGAATTTTAAACATTAAAACCACAGCTGACAAATCTCTCAACATGCACAGTAATGTGATTGATGTTGTCAAGCAGTTTGGATTTATTTTCGTTTTGTTTCTGTCGCATTTTATGTTCGTTTTGCCGGACGTTGCGTGTTGTGCTAAAATGCTAATTCCCCTTATAGAGATCAAAGCCAGCAGAGAAGCTTACCAGGTGTTGTGCGTGACTCATTCATTTGCAGGTAAATTGTACCCATTTTTATACTGGTTATTGTTATTATTTCTATTTTCTCATATATATAAATAGTATGATGTTGGTTAAAATTCATTGTAAACATTAAAAAAAACACTATACGATCTCTTGTTAAAAGTATCTTGTTAAAATGGATGTAAAAATGTATTGGGATCGTTGATATTCTAAAATATATTTTATGTAAATGAAAAGAAAGCTCTTTGATATGTTTTTGCGGGCAGTCTAAGAGCACGCTGCCAACGAGATCAAAGCCAGCAGAGAAGCTTACCACGTGTTGTGTTGTGACTCATTCATTTGCAGCAACTGTAATTAAAACCTCATCGTCCAGTCCGGCGTGAATGTGGATCTTTGGGTTACATCTATACATATTATCGGTATACTCCATTTATTTTTAATGCATTTTGAAGACAGTGTCTCGTCTTTGAGCTTTGATGTTATCCGAGTATCACCAGCCCTTTGGCAAGCCAGTTACCATATTGGTTTAGCTGTTAATTAGTAGAATAAGTTGAGTGTTTGAGGCCTGGTTTTGGTTGTTTTTGTGGAGAATGCCTTGGCCTTGTTTTGCAGGTGGCTGCAGCAATGGTACAACAAACGGCGACCGCTCAAAATGGGACCAACTGGCAAAAGATCCAACAGGGGTTAAGCCTGCCGGGACACGGCAGCTAAGAAGGGCTATCTGTGACCGATTGGTGGACAGGAACGCAAGGCTGGCTGACCGAAAACATGCAGTAAGCAGCCAGGATAACCGGGTGCCACAGAGTAAGCAACGTTCCAATAACTCCAAGCGGGAATGAGTGCTATGCAATCATCGATGACTACAATCGCTGTCAGTAAGTAACAATAGCGCGTCCCGTTGAAATACTAAGTGTTTCTTGTCATTCGGGGACGTCACAGATCTAAGGGATATGAGATAAAACTGTCTACTTTGAGAATGGATTCCTCAAAATCCAGGGCAAGTGGAACAGTATTGAACATATTTGCATGATTGTGCAGAGAAACCTGACACATTCTCTGAAAAAATAAACACTCTCAAAAGCTCAACTTCTAAGATATTGGATTTTATACACTTGACTATAAAGGATTTTATATGGTTGACTACAAAGTACATGTATTCAGTTTGATGCAATAAGGATATTCACTGTTTTTTTTTAGGTACATTAGAAGGTTAGGCTGTGTGGACAGCATGAGACTTATTTCTGTTAACAGAATTCCTGTGAGTGCTGATGGAGAAGGCCAGACGCACAAGGACAGACGTCGGGGCGCCGCTGGTATGCGAAGATTGCTGACCCGAGCCGACACACCCTCATGCGAGGAGAAGACCAATAAGAGAAAGCGTAAGTTAGTTGCAGAGGACACATAGCCAATAGTGGAATGTCTTTTCTTTTCTTTGTGAAATGTATAAATAACCCGGGGCAACAAGGAGGGGGACGTGCGGTCTCTTGTTGATACACTTAAGTCTTCTGTTGGGAACAATAAACATCCACCCCCGTGTTATCCTTCTGGTCATTTCTCTCAAAAAACGAGCACGCATGATAGTTGGATGAATGTGGGTCGTGTTTGGTTGATGGAGTCAGATAACTCATTCGAACAATTTGTTAAAACGCTACATTTTGAGAGATCAATTCTCAACAAAGACAGGAAAGGAGCTGTAACGTTTGAAAACAAAGATTGTCATGTCACAATTTTAAATCCCGTCCGTGTACTTATTTTGAAGAGTAGTATTTTGGCCATTGTTATGAAATTCTTTTGAACATGAAATACTTTGAACAGGTGTACAAAAACAAAAAACGTATCAACCTGACTAAACGATATTTTTAACAGTATGCAGGGATTCTTATGAATGAATATCGGCAAACCCAGCACAACACGAGCCTATATACGCAGGCATCATGATATTCTTATGGTTGTTACGGCGCAGAGCAAAAAATATAACTGATCGGGCGTATAAGGAGAATCTGTTGCAAATTTAACCTATATACAGACAGGATTTTTTTTCTACCGCAATGGTGCCATTTCTTTTCTACCGGTGCGCCGTTCGTTCCTTAGCCCCATGACTGTGCAGAATTGAAGGAAAAAACAAACATTTTGCAGCTACTATGCACTAAAGTCAGGACATAAACTGCACATTTTTGAAGAATATCAAAACATAAACGCTTTACCACAGATGCCAACTTTAGTGTGTAAAAAATAATAATAAAAACCAAAACAATGACCCCGACGGTACAGTGATTGGAAAGATCCAAATAAATAGAAGGAACGTGTGAATTGAGGCACAACAGCAGCCACACAATCACGTCGCAGGCTCAATGGACTTGGAAGTAGAGGTAAGATCTTGGGCCCGAACCCGACCCGACTTTTGGGGCTGGACATGAAACGTCAATCATGAAGTCAGTTCGGCCCAAGCTTCTGTCTCGCTGATTTTTTTTTTTGTTTCAATTCCAATTACCCACTCGTCACTTGTTTATTTTTAGTCGCTGGCCAAAACAGACAGTCCTCCTCACTCATAAAATGTGAAAATCCGGATTTACTTTGGGCTCGGTCCCTCAAAATTGAGTTCCTCAGGTCGGGTCAGGCTGGATTTTTTTAGGTCCGACCTCACCTCGACTTCGAAGCCCTGCCGACGTGCACTCAACAAATCTAAAATCATACTTAAGTCACAGTACAAAAGTTCAAAAAACAAAGTGTTTTAAATAGCTGAAAATACGAATATGTAAATGTGCACCCTGAGCAGGCCTGATCTCGGGAAGCTAAGGAGGATTGGGACTGGTTAGTTCTCTGATGGGGGACCGCCTGGGAATATCAGGTCCTGTATCGGGTCGACTGTTTCTTTGAGCTTTTAGTGTCCTGGGTGGACTAAGCAATGCTAAGCTAAAGTAGATGCCTGCCCACTACCAAATTTTGGTGTTTTTTGCAGATTTATCACTTGCAAAGGTTTCATCAGACCAATTCTAAGATCACACAGTGAAAACCCAAAAAAATGCAAAATAAGAAAATGTAGATTCCATTTATTAAGGTACAAAAACAAAGTAGTCCTATCTGCTGAACATAATAGCGAGGTGGGCCACCATCGGCGGCGAAATCCAACGTTTACGATAATTGGTTGACTCTCTCAACCCTGTGGAGGAAATTTGGCCCATTCTGCTTTGCAAAATTGGTTTAAATCTGCCACATTAAAATATTTGAGCATGAACTGCCCATTTAAGGTCACACCACGGCAGCAAATTGTCCTGGTCCTGAGGCAACTAAGCGGCCCAATTAATGTCAGTGTTCATGACTCCACTATGATAAAGACAATGGCCAAGAACGACATCCACGGGTGAGTTCCCAGGCAAAGACAACTGCTGTCACAAAAGAACACAATGAGTTGTCTCACATTTGCAAAAAAGCATCTTGATTATCCTCAAGACTTTGGGAGAAAGTTTCTGTGGAATGAGGAGTCAAAATTGAAATTTTTAGGTACCTCTGCCGTAAAAATGGCACAGCATGTGACAAAAAGACCATGATGACAACAGTAAAGCATAGCGGTGGCAAAGCGATGGTCTGGGGCTGCTTTGCTGCCTCATCATCGGGACAAATTGCTTTCGTTGACGGAATCATGAATTTGGGTGTTTAGCAGAAGATCCTGAAGGAGGACGCCGGCAGTTGGTTAACGCAGCAGGCCGACAACCCGAAACACAATAAATGAAGGTTCCTGAGTGGCCAGTAAAAGTCCAGATTTAAATCCAATTGGGATGCTGTGGTGTGACCTGAAACAGGCAGTTCATGCTGGAAAAAAACCCCAGAATGGCAGGTTTGAAACACATTTGCAAAGCAGAGTGGGCAAAAATGTCTCCGCTGTCTTGTGAAAGATTCATCACCAATTATCGGAAGCGTTTGTATTCTGTTATTGTTGCCAAAGGTGGCCCAAACGGCTTTTAGGTTCTGATTTTTTTGTGCTTTAGTAAATAAAACATTTGAAAACGGCATTTTGCATTTCCTGGGGTCGTCTGTGTCGTATTAAAATGAGTTTGATGATCTGAAACCATTGCGAGTGCTAAAAATGCAAAAAACACACAAATCGGTTAGCGAGCTATTACTTTTCTATGGCACAGAGAATCAACAACTCTCCTCTCTCATGCTTCTTCTGAAGTAAGTATACCGGCTAATGTTTCTCTAATGTTCATATTATAAGGCAAAAAGATGGCTAACATTTTCAAACATTTGCCAACAGAAAAGTCGTAAAGGCGAACGTAAAACAGCAAATCATTGCGAGGGCAACGGCTGAGATTGTAAAGAAATTCCCCTCAATTCGCTCAGAATTGTCCAGGATTTTGCATAAGGACTCTCAGCGGTTGACCCTCCTTAGGCTATTCTGCTTCATCGCACGTCAAAGCTCACGGGCCAAACGGATCTTACGATCCGCGCGTTATTTTGCAAAACCATCGGCGCTTCAATGTCTCTTTAAGCGAGGTCACTTCTGTTCGGATATGTGTCACGACTACAGTACGACGGAAGCCTTTCCTTTGGGGAAACCGGCATCAAATAAGGAAAAACTGCAACTCGTGGTTATTATCCCGACATGCTGAAGGGAAGACATTCTTCATCATCACTCAGGCACTTGGGCCACTCAAACAAAAGCATGTGGAATTACTGCAAAAAAAAAAAAGTCATTTTAACTGCTGAGATGTTCCCGATTCGTAACAGACGCTGATGAAAAGTTCAAAATTGACCGGTGGCTAAGCCCCGCCCTCAAGCACAACGATCCAATCACAGTGCGCGTAGCAAACCCAACGCACTCAGAGTTCCCTCATCCATAGAAATGCATGGCAGTTCATCAGATTCTTATTTTCCCTTTGTGCTTTTTTTTCTTACATTTTAAACTCCAAAATGGTCAAACGGTGTGCGTGAGATACGGGAAAATCGGAGAAGCTAAGCGATGGTGTTCCTCTTTTACCCATTCCAAAGCCGCATTTGAATCGAGACGAGCGTCCGCTTTGGATAAAGCTATGTGGTCGTCCGCGGCAACAACTCAACGTGGATAAAGTTAAAAAGGATGTCTACATCTGTTCTAGGGTAAGTCAAATGAGTTTGCTGGAGGAAATATCCAATTATCTAAAACATGAACACCTCTTACGTTAGGCTTACTTTAGCCAACGCTATCTCTAACAAGTCAAGTGAAGTGAATTAGGTCAATCACATTTCTTAACATGCATGAACAATGCTGATCCTCCATCTTGTTTTTTAAAATGATGATGATGATATGTGCTTTATCACGTTTACATTGTGACCTGTATATTTTGTCCTGAAGCTCAAACTTTTCATGGGCCTTCTCAAGAATGAAATCATGAATATAATGCAGAGTCCGGGCCCTTTCAGTGACTTTCTGGATGAAATGGGATCTTTGGGGGTGCGAGTGCGCATCGCTCGCCTTCTGCCAAATGTCTCCTACTGTGGCACTCGCCATAGCGCTCTTCACACGGGGCGGAGCTTAGCCATCGCTGAATCCGGAACATATGGACCTCTTCCTCTCTTTGTCAACGTCAAAGCAGAATTGCTTGCAAAAGAAAAACAAACCCCGGCAAAAGGCACTCAGGCGGGTTTCTTCAACGTCAGCAGTCGCCTTCTCAAGGCGACACCGCAAACGATATTCACGCGTTTCCGTTCCGTTGTGGCCGACCCCTGAGGATGATGTCGAACGTGCCAAGCGGGGTAGGAGCCAGTGAGGTAAAGTTGTGATGATGCAGTTGAGGTGCGCGCCGCTCCAGTCAGGTCTCAAAGTATTTATAGATGGCCGTGACGTAAGTCATGACGCTCTGCCAGTCTGGCCTCTCGGTGTGTACCATATCGTTGATGTCCTGGGAAAGCCACAAAATTCATCATTTATCTCTGGCATCCTCAAGATAGTCTAGAAAAGTTATTATTCATTTACCGTATTTTCCAGACAACAAGTCACGTTTTTTTTATGGTTTTTACACACCTCGGGTTTAGACTTTCTCCGATGTGTTGCCAAACATAACGCTTACCATCAAACCCAAATCGATGACATTTGCCATTATCACTGAAGTGAACTCCGGACCAGTACTCTTCTATTCAAACAACATGCTCCTTAGGAAACCTCAGTCTAGCTTTAGGACTTTTATCTTCGTCGGTCATTGCAGCGTGGGCCTTCAGTCCCGATGTTCTTAAACGGCAAGACAGATCCTTTTCATTGTCAGCACTGAACTGGTGAGCAGTTCCAGCAACAGTGTGAAAACTACAACCTAAACCCCAATTTCGTTGTCACAATATGTTAACCCATTTTGTAACAATGACAATAAAGGTATATTCTATTCTATTCTACTCCAGCGACCTGTCCTCTCTTGCATTTGTCTTCCGTGGACGACCCGCCTTCTTGGCCTTCTCGAATGTAGTTTTGTAAAGATTCTGTATATTTTGTCTTGCTATGGCTGATCGGGTCATCCCTTTCGTTTTTTATCTGGACATCCTGCTGCCGGAGGTTTTGAGTCACTTTAGAACAGGCCACCATCTTGCAAAGTCAGTGAAACTGGCAGTCGGAATGCCAGTTAAATAGGGGTTGACGGATAATCCAAGAGATTAGCACCATGAGGTGGGGAGGCACCTGAAAGTCTTCTCGAATTTTGATGGGTTTGCTTTTGGCAAAATACATGTTTTTGGTTTAAACGCCTAATCCATTTTGCGGAAACGTGCAAAAATGTTCTTCAACTGTTGAGCAGTGAAGATGGCTTTTCTTTCAATGGTTTGTAAATGCTTCTCTAATTTTGATCTCGAGTGTAGTGGAGGTGCAATTGCAATTTTCATTCTTGGAATGATTTTCATTTGAAAACTCACTAAAGTGCATTTAATGCCGACACTTTCCGCAGCCTGGAACGCCAACGTGAAGTTCCTCCTCTGTTAAAAAAAAAAAGGAAAAATAGACAAGTCATTACATTTTTATTTTAGAGCATGGATGAGAAATGAATTTCCTTTTGTGGTCCTCAGTGGATGTCAAAGAGATAACATACTCTGCAATCATCTCAATATCATCTTTCTCTTGTTTTGGTGTGAAGTCTAGTCAAGTGAAGTCCCATTTCTTTGTTTGGCCCTTCATCACAAAAATGTCTCAAAGGACTGCACAGGATTACAATAACAGCATCCCCTGATCTGAAACCAACATGCGGGCAAGGAAAAAACCTCAGCGAGAGGGAAAAAAAGAAACCTTGAAAAGAGGCCTCACAAGTGGTCATCCCCCTTCCAGGATAACCAGGGTGGAATAGATTTAGCATTGAGTTAGAGTATATAAACAATCGTAAACATCAATAAAAGAGAACACTTGGTAACATGTCAAAATTTGTCCGGAAATTAGATAATAAAATGTTGACATTCAATGAATGTCCATAAAACATTTCATGAAATATTTCAGATATCCTTAGAAAACTTGCATCATTCTTACCATTGTTGGAATTTTTACCTTCCCGTGGTTGCTATATTATGCCGATCAAACTGTCATTATTTGTTTTTCAAATGTTCCTTTTTGGGAAATAGTGCCGTGTAATGGTTTTGATTTTTAAATAAGTAAGGAATCAACTCTACAACGCAACCAGTATCTAAGGCCGCTTTTCAAACGCCGGTCTACTGGTGACCCCAAGAGCCAAGAAGAAATCCGCAGGTTCAAGAGCGTTTTCCGTCGGCGCTGTGGAATGCCTTGCCTCTTGAGCCAAGATCTGAAACCTCAATGGAAGTTTTTCAATCTAGACCAAGACAAGCTTCTATTCTACAGTTTATGGTTGATGCGGACCTCATACTTTTCCTGTCCCGTCCCTTCCGGCTGCCTGGTTGTTGGAAAAATGAGGGAGAAGGACGAATGGGGTTGAGTCAGCGGACCAGCACCTGGACTTTAAGCGTGCCATCATCTTCATCGACCGGCCGACTGAGATGGGAACTCATGTACATATTACCAGGGTTATTTTTATATTATATTTTTTTATACATCTATTTCACCCTTGTCATCCTGGAAGGGGGATTACCATTTGTGAGACCCCATCTCAAGATTTCTTAATTTCCTCCTGCTGAGGTTTTTCCTTACCCTCACGTCGGTTTCAGATCATGGGATGATGTCAGTGTGGCCTGTACATCCTTTGAGACATCTTGTGATCAAGTCCATCGTAAATCAATGAATAAACTTAAGGCGGCAGTCGCTCAGGATGTAGCGCGCTCGTCTTGGGACCGAGCGGTTGCAGGTTCCAATTCCAAGTTAAATGTCAAGTAGGCGCCTGGCATGGCGCCATCGGTGTGTGAGAACGGGTACGCGTGAAGCGCATCGGTCTTCAGACCGTTTGACTTGACCGTGCCCCGGCTCGCTGTCACTTTCAGGGCCTAATAGAATACCCTAGGAGGGCCGATTCTGGCCCGTGGGTTGTACATTTAACACCCCTGTTTGAAAGTTTTTAAGCTTCCCCTCCAGTTACCACTTGCCTTGTCTTGGCCGGTGAGCTCCTGATAGGGGATGTGAGCCGGCAAGTATGTGTGGAGCACGGCGCAAAATGCCAGACCGTCGTTCCAACTACTGCTGAAATTGGTGATGTCGATGTTCTGGAACACAGAGCATACCGTTTGATGAACCTCCATATAAATAAGCGCTTTCAAAATGGAATCCATACTAAAGTGCAAGAGTCAACATTGTAGAGGCAATTATTAGAGCAGGGGTCTCCAAGGCGGTTCCCGCGGGCACCAGGGTGGCCCCTAAGGATAGTTGACGTGCCTGCAACTCTATTCTGAAGATAGCTTACCAGTCCTGAGTCATTGTATTTTTACAGAAATTTTTTTTTTTTTGGTTGACCGAGTCTATGGAACCCCATTTTTAATAATTCACCTAGTAAAAACGTAGAAATAACATACTCATATTTTAAAAATTGATAATCATTTTTAAGCAATTAGTAAAGTTAATGGAATGAGAATCTATTCATGTATTTACAAAACGTATACATCTTTTTACTGATTTAGTTTACAGGAAATACAACAAACTAAGTTTTATTTTTTGAGCAAATTACAAGAAAATTGTGCAGTTTTTTTTACCTGGCTTCCTGGTTACGTTTTCTAACTTTGTAACTAGCCATCTTCCTACCTTTTTTGTTATTAAGCAAGCTATCTAGCTAGCTTTTTGCCATTTTTGGATGCTACCAAACTAACATTTGACCAGTTATCGAGCTATATTTTGGCCTTCTTTCTAACTAATTCATCTAAGATTGTGCAGTTTTTTTTACCTAGCAGCCTGGTTACATTTTTAACTCTGTAACTAGCCATCTTCCTAGCTTTTTTGTTATTAAGCAAGCTATCTAGCTAGCTTTTTGCCATTTTTGGATGCTACCTCACTAACATTTGACCAGTTATCGGGCTATATTTTGGCCTTCTTTTCAACTAACTCATCTAGCTCTTTTTTTAAAAACTTTCTATCTGTCTATTTACTCTTAGCTAGCTATCAAGCTCCCCTTTAGTTTTTTACCTGTCCACCTTTCTAGCGAACTAAGAAGCTAGCTTTAGCTATGAGGAAGCCATCAAGCTAGGTGGCCGTTTTAGAAATGTATATCAAACTGGGGGCCCTTTGAGATATCTAATAAGAAAAAAGAGCTTTTATAGAGTCAATGATGTTTCCCTGACATTAGTTAAGCTAGCGGTGTGCGTCCGAGTCACTTTGCTTAATGTCATGCACTTCCTGGAGAGCGCCTCAGTTGCCATGGAGACCATGTCGCCTCACTCGTGAATACAAAAATACGAAACAAACGGCATCTTGCAGCCTATCGGAGCTCATCTCTTATCTTGTTTTTTTCTGGTCATTGCACAACGTCAAATGGGTGGCGGAGGTCTCAAACTCAAATGATGCAGTAGGTGGGGTCCGGGTGAGCTGGGGCCAAATCGGCCTTTCCTAATGAAAAGCTCCGATAAACACATTTAACTGTTCTCAAATATAGTTTTTGACTACACAAAAGAAAACAAATGAGTCAGTAATAAAGAGGTACAACAGTAATTCAGCAAATAAATACTTGAGTACATTTTCTACACAAATAAAGTATAAATACGAGAATAAATCAAAGAATAAGTATCACATTAAGGAGGAGGGGCCTAAAACCATCAACCCGGGGGCCGCAAGTTTGCGACCCCTGACGTGTAGGGCTAATACCAAGGAGGCTGATAACAGATACTTGAAAGCAGATATTTATTTTCTGTAAAGCTTAAAAATTGGGGTAAGACATTTTTAATAAAGCAACAAAAAATAGAATATTTGTTATAAATGTTCACAAAAACAATAGCTCTCTGAAACCGTTAACAGTTAATAAATTGGAATTTCAACGCAACTAACATGACTGATCTTTCACTTCAACCAAAAACTAACAGTCCAGGATATGAAATTAGGTTTAGCAGCAACTTGCATAAAAGGTACATGAAAACTTAAATAACTGATTCAAAAAAATGTCAATACAACAAACATGAATTAGCCAATGTTATGGTAACAGCTAATCACCTTCACTTCAGTGTGCTTGTCATGCTACCTTTCAATGACAAACACACACACACTTGATTGACCAACTGATGTTATGCTAAGAGCTAATATATCGGTCTCCACCTCAACTTGCTTCCCTAAAACAAGTTTACTCCACTCTTTAAGCCATCTTAATCATACACACGCTTTTCTACTATTGACTTTTTAAAATCTCAATATTATCAGCGGTCTTCATTCACAGGCCGGTTGGGACTCGGGAGCTAGCAGAGCAGTCGGTGTTTGCTCCGCTCTAACTATATTCCTTTAGCTTCAGTTGCTTATCCAATCAGAAGCCATGAGAGAAGGAGAGGCTCAGCTGCATCTGAGACTACATAATCGGCCTGTCAAATTTAGTTGGCCGATCTCCAATAGCTGTTGACGGAAATAGGGTACATTGAATGAACTTCAGCTACTCAGAGTACAACTTGTATGGGAAACCGAACGTGGTGCATTGGAAAAAAATGAAAATGTCTGCTCGAAATAACTTACTTGATAGCCTTCGGTTTTCTTCTGGCACCACTTCAGTAGCGCGTTTCTCTTGGAGCCACCGTACTCTCTGGCCAGCGCAGATAGGGGGTCTTTTCGTTCTTCTCTTTACAGAAAAACAACACATTGGCGGGTGTGGTGTGCTTGCATAGGACGCTTCGGGGTTCGTACGCGCTTTTCCTGGCCAAATTCAAGCACTTTTTAAGAACTTTCAAGGCAAATGATTCCATTTTCCAGTACCTTCAAAGGAAGAAATCCAAGACGTTTTTTTTGTTGTCGACTTTGATGACTCAAGTAAAGTCCCATCTTGCAGCTAGTTATTTTGAACGGTTGCTATCTATGATGCACTTTTAATATGTCAAAATTATTTACAAACGTGGATCAATAGGTATTGGCTAATCATGGAATTCCATACGGAACACCAAAAAAGAAAGTACTGTATGTATCAAAGGCATCTCTTTCATTTTCATGATATTGATGGCTCTGAAGCAGAGTGTATTTAATATTCTATTCGACTACTGATCCTCTGCCTTTTTTATTTTATTTATTTTAAAATAGAGTTGTAATTAGTTTAAAAAAATCATGTTTTTATAGCACTGAAGCATTATTTTTTTCAAATGTATCGTTTTGCATTTAGGGGGATTTTGTGTTGTTGTTTGACTTTAAATCTGTTCAGTGTGCTAAAAGCTCAAATTAGTGTGGTAAATCTGTGATTATTTCCATTTATATTTCATGTGTTTTCTAAGGATTCCCTGCAAAACATATGAAATTACTTTTGTGCATAAAGTATTATTATTGATAATTAAAAAAAAAATGTTAAAAAAAATCCGAGGAGCCGTTTGGGAGGCAAAAGAGAGGCTCTTCTCAGTGAGCCGAGCCAAAAAAGCCAGATTTTTCAATAGAGCCGTCCTCTTGGGCGCGAGCAGACTACACCATCATGACAAGCAGGCGTGTCGGCGCCATTTACACGCACTTTTAAAAAAATATATATTTATTGCGTCCTCTATAGAGACAGACTACCAAGAAACATGAAAATGGCAAGAATTTTCTTGACCTTGACGACAAAACATTAAAATTGATGCGTTTTCAAAGATTTCAAGCATCCGTACGAACCCCGAAGCTTCCTTTAGTTGTTCAATCTTTGCCGAGTTGTACCTAAGACGGCTGCGTGCCGTGGGAGTGACGGAGGCCGTGGGAGAGGAGGAGGCACTCATGGCCATCAGTGAAGACGAGGCGTTTCCGTCTTGGGCCGCCATGTCCCTTTTCATCTCTTCACTACTCCGACGGGAAACTGTTCGAGAACAAAAGGGGAGAGATGAATTTCTGGAAAGGTTCCTTCGTCACCACCGAGGATGTCGGCGAACCTGAAATGGTCTTGGTGGAATCGACGTTGGAGACCCTCTGGAGGACAGGAGGAGGTCGAGAAGCTGGGGCTCCTCTCAGAAGATGCTCGGCTGTAAAGACACGATTGCACTTCTGAGAATGAAGGGAACGACGGCCGACCAGTACCGACTTCCACTTCTTGTCCACGGATCGGATTTTCATTCGTCGACAAAGTTCTGCTCGTCATGGTTATAGTTAGACATATTTGACCCTCGTGTTGTCCTCATTTTATCGTCGCCGGCGACTTTAATCGGGCATGTTTATGGACAGTACTTCCCAAATTCATTCAATACGTGGACTGAGCAAATAGGGAAAAAAACACTGGACCGTGTGTACAGTAAGATCAAACATCCAGTTGGATCCCCCCATCTCTGTCTGTCCCTTACCCCCCTCATACACCCCCCCCCCCCCTCCGAGGAAACAAAGCCTATACAACAAAGACAGTTAAAACATCTTCTTTGTTCCTTTATCTCTTTGTTTTCCTTATCCTCACTGTAAAATGTGGAACTGGAGTCGTCCAATTTCGTTGTCACAATTTATCCCAATAAAGGTATATTCTATTCTATTCTATTTCAAGGACGATCTCAGTACTTATTTATACAGCTTATATTGCAAATGTGAATAAATGAAACCTTTCTTATTTTTGGTATTCCGTTGGGACCGATGGAGAAATCCTAACATTCCATGTTCAATAAAATATCATTGGCAAAGCAAAAGTCTTTCTTCTGGGTTTTAACAGCAAAGTAGCGGGTCATTTTGACCTGAAGACAACAGGAGAGTCAAATACGTAGGTGGACTTTCAAGCATTTATAAAGCAAGTACTGATCAAAATTAGAGAACAACTTGTAAAAAATGGAATTGTTTAGAAACCATACCATCTTCACTGCTCAACAATTTAAGAAAATTTGGTTGCGCGTAGAGCATGCTACAACAAGACTTTTCTTGCAAAATGGATGATGACATTTTAACAAAAAACTGTATTTTGCCAAAAATGCACTGATCAAAATTAGAGAACAACAATCACCTTGGCATTAAAAAAACTGAAGGTTACAACATTCAGGAATTAGTAAGAACTTTACAGGTCTATGCTGTGAATGACTACGGCACATCTGTGGACACAGAATAGCCCTAGTCCTTCACACTGCTCTGGAGGGATTTTGGTCCTTTCTTCTTCCAGCCTCCTCCACAGTTCGGTGATTGTAGTGGCTATCTTGACCATAACTTGGTCACCAAGGATTTTCCAGTTTCTCTTTTGGGTTGCGATCAGGACTCTGGGCAGGCCGATGTCCCTTTAGCGTTTTGCTGCGTGACATGGAGCATTGTCCTGCGCGAAGACTGCAGGCTCATTGGGCGATGAACGCAAGTGAGGAACCCGCAGATGAATTTATAGTTTTGTAAAGATTGAATATTCTTGATAGCACAGACCGTCAACTTGTCTTGGCTGATAGGGTCATCCATTTTGTTTTCATCTGGACATCAGTCACTTAAGAACGGCACACCATCTTGCAAAGTCAGTGAAACTGGCAGTCGGAATGCCAGTTAAATAGGGGTTGACAGATAATCCAAGAGATTGGCATCATGTGCTGTATTAGCACCATGAAGTGGGAGGCACCTGAAATTTGAATCGTTGAATGTTCCTCAAACTAAAGGTCTTTGGTTAAAATGCCTTATCCATTTTGTGAAAAACTTGTGGTAGCATGGTTAAGACCAATGTTCCCTCGAAGCTGCGTGTGTGCGCAATTGCGCACTGCCCAGAGCTTTTCCGCACACAAGAAAATCTAGCCGGCTCACAAAAATCAGGGCTCCAAATTGCTAATTAAAAAGAGAATTAACTCAAAGTTACAGAGCATGAGCGTAAAAATACCAGGGTTCCCCTGACGCTGTGTTCTAAATGCAGTATTTGAAGTCAAGGTCGAAGTAGAACGAAGTTGAGTCAAGTCAGTAGAGTTTTTCGAGAACCGGCTTCTTCGGCTCGGCTCACTAAAAAGAACCTGCTCTTTTGGGTCCCAAACGGCTCATCAGGTTGTTTTTGCTTCTTTCATCCCTACATGACCAAATATTATGTAAAATTGTGCACAAAATGACTTAAAGGAAGGGAGGATAGAACAAAAAAGAAAAAAATACCAAAATGAAAAAGTAGTGAAAAGCTGAAAAGAAAAAAAAGGAGAGAAAAAGAGAAAAAAGAGCAGGAAAATTTCAGAAAAAAAAAGCCAGAAGAAAAGAAAGAAGCAAATAAAGGGAAAAAATAAACACAACGAGATTTTTTTTAAAAGGAATTTTAAAAAAGGAGAAAAAAACACGGAAAAAGTTTGTGTTGCATTCAAATCATTTCCAATGATACCAAGTCAATCGTGTTGCCAACATTGTACTTCCACTAAAAAATGTAATTAAATACAGTTCTGTATCGTGCAACCGACTTGATAAGCCCCCAAAATTGTTAGTATTATGCGACAAGATACCAGGAATAAAAGAAATGGAAATCTTGTGAAAGAATTGTAAGAACAAATGACGTTTGTAGGCCATCATACATGAGTCAATTCATTCAAAAGTGAAAAATAACTTTGCATTGCCGGAAACTCGGCAAAATGTAAGTTGATGTCAAGTTTTGGACATGTTTGATGATGACTTAGTTGCCACTCTTGGGATTATGGTTGCTCACTGTTGTTTCAAGCGTCGCTCACCGACTTTGTGTGAACGCTCAGACCCGTAAGGAAAATGACAGGGAACATTGGTAAAGACGCAACAAAATGTCCTTAAACTGTTGAATAGTGAAGATGGTATCGAAATAATTGATTTTCTTTAAGTCATTCTCTAATTTTGATCTCCATTGTATATAGTACCTGAAATAATATTATTCGCTACTAAAGTATCCGTCTCCGAATATATCGTTCGCTCCCCTTAATAAGATTCTACGCGGAGGCGAAATGCTTTGTAAGTGGTAAGAAGAAGGATACAGTTGCAGCATTTTTTCAAACTGAAATGTTTCTATCCGCTGTATACAGTTCCGAGTGCGTCTTTCTTTTGACTTACACGGGTCAAGCTACTCCGACCGCAGAAACGCAAACAGAAAAGAAGGAAACCTCAAATCATCGATTGCAGACAGCGTCCCTTTTGTTTAGAAAACACTCGGGGAAAGCCGTAAACATCGTCAGATGGGTCATTTCTCAGAAAGTTAACCCCTTACCGTTTCTTCCGTTGAAGCCAAGTCAAATTGGATCACGACACGAAAAAAATAAACATTGTATTTTACGGGTTTTTCTAATGGTAGGTCTAGGCCAGGGGTGTCAAACTCATTTGAACTCGGGGGCCACACCACAGAACACACATTCTGTCGGGGGCCGGACTACTAGATTAAAGAGAAAGAAAAAGAGAGATAAAGAAATAAGAGAAAGAGGGAGGGAAGATGAGAGAGGGCAGGACAAAGAAATAAAAAGAGAGGGAGAGAGTGTTAGAAACAGAAGATAAAAAGTCATGAGAGAAAGGGAGAGGAAGAAAGAAATCTGAAGATAAATAGAAAGACAGAAGGAGAGAAAAGAAAGCGTGAAGGGTATGGAGAGAAAGAGAAAAGAGAAAATGAAGTTAGAGCAAAAGAGGTTAAAAGACACAGAGAGAGAGAGAGAGAGAGAGAGAAAGAGGGAGAGACAAAGATCAACAAAGAATGAGAAAAAGAGAAACACATAAAGTGAAAGAGACAGAGTGGGAGAAAAGGGGTGGAGAAGAAAGAGAGAGAGAGAAAGAAATACAAGTACAGTGTCTTTGTTCGAGGCACCTGGCTTTGGCAACATAAAGTTTCAACCTGCAGCTTGTTTTTATCTTGCGCTTCTCTGAGTGTTGTCTTGTGGGCCAGATTCAATCCCTTAGCGGGCCTGATCTGAAAGTTGTGCAACTGTGTATTTTACTTTGGACAATTTTTAGACATTGTGAAAGAGTCGTAAATGTTTGAATTCTCTGTCCAAAAGTCAATTCATGATCGTGCAATCTTGGGCATAATAATGGTGCAGAAAAATTGATCGTGAGTGGAGTGGCGCACGTTTATTTTGGGGTCTAATCTGAATAGACAGCAAATATCTGGGCGTTGTTCTGTTCAGAATTTCATTTGCTAAACAATGTGTCAATCCTTATTTGAATTAATAACTACTGGCTGAAGATACTCAGAGCTAAAGGAAGTATACTGCGGTCTGTGGAAATAAAAAGCCTTCTATTGGCTGAGAGTGGTGTCAAAAGGCTGTATTAAAAATAAAATGTACGAGTCTATTTGTAAATGGAAATTATGAGGAGAAACGAGAAGATTACAAAAAGAAATGTCCAATGATGCAGAAATGCTTTCAGGTGGATTTTTTTTTGAATATCTGTTGGCATTATGGTGTGTATTTTACACGGTTGGATTCACTGGATGGTCATGGATGGAAAGACTTTACATTTGCAGAATATCAATTCATCTTAACGGCTGCCAATTACGCCATCATTTCTTCCACCATTTCAAATACTTAAGGTTTGCCTAAGTTTACAGAAGCGTAGGGCGTCAAATAACGAATGGTTCAGTGTGAACTAACTCACATGACATGGAGATGTCAGAATAGCTGCTCCTTTTGTCAGTCAGGGACGAGAGAGGCTTGGAAGCTGAGAGAGACGCGGGTACAGAGTGCCTCTGAAAGAGAAAAGAGAAGCTTAATTCATTGATCTTCGTATGTATTTTAGAGATGACAAAAGCAAAAGAAAAATGAGTAGAGATATTCTCTGACTGGCAACAGAACCTCTCCTTCCATTCCTGGTACAGAAACGTCACCCCTGCATTCAGTCTGCTGACCCTAATCACATAAGACAACTCTTTTGTTCTCACTGGTTGGTTCACTATTTAGTTGACTAGATAACTGGAGCCGACTAACAAAGTTTTCCATTGTAAATAAAAAATCTCCGCCTGTGTTTTTGCAAAATAGGCCAATGTTTGAGGATTCCCGGTCATAAAATGATTAGTGTGGGACATATACCAATAAGCGTACGTGGCAGAAAACTAACCATTGGCTACTACTGTAAATTCCGATCTATAGAGCGCACCTGTTTATAAGCCGCACCCACCACATTTTAAGAGGAAAACCGATTTTGTACACACACAAGCCGCACCTGTATATAAGCCGCACGCGGCCCCATTTAAACATGTAATACAAACACAAAATTACCCAAACCCGACTAAGTCTCGCGATTGAAACTAAATGTCCTTCATTAAAGTCCACAGTCCCAAAAAATCACAGCCGGCAAAATGAACGGAAAATGATATCGGTATTTAAGGTTTGATGCGGACCTGCAGAGTCTGGGTCCCGTTGAAAGTCATCCAAAGAAAAAAGTGTATATTTCCAAAGGTAAGGGTGGGAAAAATATATCAGATGAACACATTTACTCACGCAACTCCTTTTTCTTTAACCAACTTTTTACCCCCTCTTCTTTCCTCGTCTGTCCCTCACCTTTAGCGATCCCCACTTAAACTCGGCACCCCGCGTTTGTTCCGCCCCTCATTTTTCATTCATCCGTGCAAAACATATCAGAATAAGTGTCTAAAATAAATACAAATAAATACATTACAAAAATATACAGTTGCAAATACGTATTATACACGGGTTAAACATATTTACAAAGAAAGACGGTAGACCGAGAAAGTTTTCAAAGCTTTAATAATAATAATATAGCTTTGACGGGGCAGTTAATGGTAGCAACACTCGAGCGCCGTTAGAACCGTTAGAAAAGTTAGGGAAAAAAGTAGCGGCTTATAGTCCGGTATTTACGGTAAATTGTGTTTTCTTTTTGTTGATTGCATCAAATGTCTGCCTGCAATAACAAGTGGGCCCACAAGGGAGGGGCAGATGGGGAACCTCCTCCTTCCCTTCTCTCTTCACCCTCTTGGGTGGATGCAAGTCACGTCGCCTATACGAGGTGGATCAACCTACTCCCAAACCTCTTTTTTGCTGCCGGACAAGGGACGCCTGAGCGATGGCTCCCAACCATGGGTCGCCATCCCCCCTGGGGTGCGAGGCCCTCGGGTCCAGATATCTAGATCATTCGTGGGCCCCCAAATGCTTCCTGTCGCTGGCCAAGACGTGACACACAAACCCAAACTCATTCATCAAGGTAACTTGTGCACGAAATGGACAACATGATGTCCGGTGTTTGGGTAGCTGTGAAGTTTAGTACACAATGGGTTAAGTAAATCTCTCAAATTATGCATGACAACATAGACTCCATTGTTTCTAAGAAATTACATTTCCACGTCTATTCAACTCTCTTTATGGACACGATTCCTTTTTCTTTTAATAAGTGCGAGATTTTCTTGTATCGATGTCGTCTGATCTTTCTTTTGGTGTGATTTCTCTTGCCATGTCAATAAATCAGTTTTTTTTAAATCAAACCATGTTTCATTATTTGTTTGTGTGTCATTGGAAAGCAATTTTCTCTACAAATGTGAATAAAAGAAAGACAATCTTAAAGTAGTCATTATTGAAAAACGGAGAGAATAAAGGGCTCTTCATTGCTATTGTTAAATCCTACAGTGAAAACATCAACTCCATTTTGGGTGGAGCAGTTTGGGGCTTTAACCAGTTTCCAGAAAGCAAATCACATACAAGAACTTTTCATCCCGTGTACCTGTATGGGTGAGACAGCAGCAGCCGGAGGAGTCTTCATCGGGCTAGGACTGAGAGGAGTCCGTGGGAGCGGGGTGGCGGGCGCTGTTGGAGTCACAGTCGTCGTACTGGAAGGTGGCGGGGCTTTAAATGACCAGAACAAAATTAGTTTCCGCATGTCTGCTGAAATTGAACTGAAATTACATGTCATACACATATACATCATTTCAAGCAGCTCCGTGTTATTTCGCTCTTTTTGTGATTTGTTGTTTTAATTGTCTGCTACCATCTCCAGGTTTTTTTGTCCTGTTTGACACCTACACTTTGGATGACTTTCTATCCTATGGTTATGGGTTTTAACGCACAAAAATGCGTTTATTCGAGAAATCAACTCCTTGCCCTGAAGAATTCTCGTGCCAGCGTGGTGAGGGGGCCCTATCGTGGCTCCTGAGCTGGAGCTAAGGTCAAGGCTAAGCAGCTAGCGGTGCTATAAGCCTTCGGTACCGTCTGTAATCATGGTAAATGTGAACTCTCTACCAAATAAGAACGACAAACTGGGTGTGCTGATGAAAAACATCAAAGCGTACAGGGACTGCCGTTTGCTGTGTTTTACGGAAACGTGGCTCACATCTAGCATCCCGGACGCTAACATGGAGCTACCCGGCTTCAGCGCTGTTACACAGAGACACGAAAGCCTGCGGGAAGCAGAGAGGAGGCGGACTCGCGATCTACGTGAACACGAGGCGGTGTCACCCTCGGCACAAAGATTTCCATCTGCTGCAGGGACGTGGAACTTTTGGCCTAGCGTGTGACGTCATCCACTCCGCTGTTGCTAAACTACAACACAGCACCCGAGGCCATCCTGTTCATCTGTTAACAACAAAAGGATACTGCTGGATGTGTGAATTTCCCTACGGAAATGAATAAAGTATCGATCTATCTAAATAACATCAGTATGATGCATGAGAAATAGATCAAAAGCGCTGGGAAAATGTCTAATCCCAAAAAAATAAAGGCTGCTGTTGTTTTGAAAATAAGATAAAAAGCTTGGATTAATTTCATCCAACTTTCTATGTGATTTTGTATGAGATGGCCACATTTTTAAAGGTTGTTTGGAAAATAACGATCCTTTTTAGGCAGTGTTATTCAAAGCATCGAGGTTTTTCCTAAGAAAACATGCCTGGTGGTCAGGGGCTTGTAAAAGGGCAGGACAGACCGGAATAATAATTTGACCCCTGCAAATTCTGGTCAACAGGAAGTGGGGGTTGAAGGTCGCCATGTGCTTAAAAAATATCTCATATGTCGGGGACGTGTAAAATGTGATGTAAAGGGTGGTGTTTTCTATCAAAAGAACTCTGCTAGGTTGTCAGCCTTTCCTACTAATCATAATATTCGTAATTTAATTCATTTGGTCCCCTTAGGGAAATTCACTTTCACTGACCAAAGAGGTACAGTCAGTGCTGTCGCAGCAGAGTGTGTGACAAATGACCGTTTTACAGCACCCAATATTCCCAGGTGGTCTCCCACATGAGTACTATCTAGGCCCGACCCTGCTTAGCTTTCCCGAGATGATGCCTCCTCAGGTCGGAAATGGGTCCTCTCAGCACGGTGGGGGCTTGGGGGGCAACAAAAACCTAAGACGTTTTAATGTTTAGGAATAAATGGGGAAAACTGAGCCATATTTTATAATCCCTATTCAAGTTATTTTAGCTTTTAAAGAGAAAACCCTGATTTTTGGTTTGTATTTTTCTAATGACCCAATTTTAGGAGCTGGATTAAAAGAAGACAACTTGATTTTGGGAGTGTTTTAGGAGTTCTTTTCTGTACCGACTTACTTCGATACTTAAAGAAAATGAATCAACCCTTGAATCTGACCCTTATTTGGGGTTAGTTGATATATTTATAAAGATTAGAACACTATTCTTTCGGAGGGGATTATAAACCTGAACCCTTTTTCAGGTTGTTTAACACAAATGAACTAACACATTTTTGGGAATTGTTAGTAAAATATGACCGAAATGATTTTGTTCCTCTTCATTTTTACAAAAAGTGACTCAATTTTTCCCATTTTTTCTTTTTACAAAAAGATCAAATTGTTGATGTTTTTAAAAACTTGTGTTAATCCATAAACGCCCGCCCCGAGACTGGGAGGTTGTGGGTTAAGCCTCGGCCGAGTCATACCTAAGACTTACAACATTGGTACTCGTTGCCTCCCTGCTTGGTGTTCAGCATTAGGGGTTGGAATTGGGGGGTTTGCTCACCTAATGACTCCCAACACCTCAGTTGGGTTGAGCGAGGGGGCTGGGAATCCCCTCCTCTGAATCAATCTCCCAAAAAGAGTCAGAAATGACTCTAGCCACCTCACACTAGGGGGGTATGACATGCATTTCAGGTGGATTGGCCGGTTCAAATTGTCCCTAGGTGTGATTGAGTGAGCGAGTTGTCTGTCCCTGTGTGCCCTGCAATTGGCTGGCAACCAGTTCAGGGTGTCCCCTGCCCACTGCCCGATGATTGCTGGGATGGGCTCCAGCACCCCCGCGACCCTACTGAGGATAAACGGTGCAGCTAATGAGATGAGATATATATATATATATATATATATATATATATAATCCATAAATGTTAAAAAGGGGTTCATTGAAAAGCACTCCAGAAAATTGAGCGATTAAGTTTGTTGTTTTGTTTGTTACTTACTTTGCGAGGCATTGTCAAAGCTCTTGATGAGAGTTTTGACAGTCGGCGAAGGCTCAGAAGAGGTGGAAGATCGACGACTCAGACCCATCCCCTGTCTGAGCGCGGCCAAATCCCTCTCCACTGCGTTCATGTAGTTATACACTCGGCCCCTTTCCTCCTCTTGCCTGGGGAAATAAATACAGGATACCAACAGCATACTAAGACCATGGGCAAAAAAAACCGTAGAGTCAAAAATAATATAGAATTTAATATTGGCATGTAGAGGACTGAAAAACCCGCTAACATCTTTGAAAGACCCACAATTTTTTTATGAGTTGCTTTTTTGCTAAAGTGCACACAAGAGCACGCACACCAGGGCCCGCGAACAGACATTGCACTCATTCACAGGAAGTGACCAGACTCTCCAGCTGTAATAAAGATTTAAACCCCCAAAGTGTATATTTGTACAAAAGATGAATGATTTGTATATGCGTGTCATGTTTCGGGCCAAAATTTTTAATTCATTGCGTGTCGAAATGAAACTCTTATAATCAACCCATTGGAGAACTTTATTTTGAAAAGAAAAAACAGGAACTGCAACTGCTCACAGGACACGCCTCAGGTGACTGATAATCAGTGGCATTTAAAAGGCCAGGTACGAACGCCTCTCTTCCTGTTCCTGGACACGGGGACCCATAGGGGAAGCCTGGTCGGCAAAGAAGGACAAAACCCAGAGCGGGCCCTTCGGCGAGGAAGCCTTCTGCACGACAATGACAATGGCCCGGGGATCGGTCCCTCCCGGTCAAGTCCGCAAGATAAGTCTCCAAAAAAAGAGAAGAAAGTTTCCGCTTTTTCCAAGGACCATGCTGCTTTCTCTGCCCTCGCGTGTTGCTTTATCTTACCCAAAGGATAACCCAACAAACCGTCTTGGTGCTGGGCATGAATATTTCATTTTGACACGCTATAAAATAATTCCTGATCATTTAAATGAGTTGATTATCTCAAAATCTGGTTTATTGACTGGGACTGTCATCCCTGCTACAGAATTTTCAACCGCCTTCCCCTCATTAACATTGCGAGTTTTTATGTCAACAAAGTTCTTTCTTTTGATTCAATATTCCTTGCCGTGTCAATAAATCGTAGTTTGTTAGACTCATTTATTTGTGAGTCTATTAGTTTTCTTTTGGACTGATCCATTTTTATCCAAATCAGCAATTTAAAGCAAAAAAAATATGATAGCTTCCATCTTGAGACTAGAAACAAAAGAGGCCAATTTGGGGATTAATTCCTGCGAGATATCCTGAGCACCACTTGCTGGCCGAATCAGTAACCACCAGTTAGATTCTGAACCCCAAAAACGTAATTTGAAGCCATTTTCGCTACAGCATATAGATAGTTTAAAATGGATCACCATGCAGATGTTAAATCCAAGATTTACATGGTTAGAGCAAGAAAGTATCAACGAATGTGGCAGGAAAAGGTAATGGAAGATGTCCAAAATGATGCGCGTGGCTTACTTGCGGCTCTTGACTTCATCCAGCTCCTTGCTCAGCTTATCGTTCTTCTCCAAGGCCTCCTGATGTCGCCGTCGCAGATCCGTGATCTCCTCCTGCGCTTCGGATTTGATATCGTTTGCGATGACAACTGCCGTCTGCAGGTCGGCTTGAAATTGACGCCACTCCAACGATTCTTCCTGCGAAGCGAGGGACGTTTGAATGCTAAATAATATGTCATCGAAAACGAGAATTAAATATATCTCTTAAGCGTTAAAGTAACTCTTTTAGAATGAGTTAAACCTTGAAATCCATGCCTTAAAATCACTTCATTTGTTGCGCCTTAACCCAGAAAAAACTGAAATGTTGATTATTGGTCCCGCTCACTATCGTGAGTTGTTTTCAAACACTGCCCTGAACCTAGACAGATGGAATATCACCCATCGTGACTCGGTCAAAAATCTAGGTGTTATATTTGATCCTAATCTGTCGTTTCAGTCACACGTGAAAAATCTGACTAGAATCGGTTTCTACCACCTCCGTGATAGTGCGAAGATTCGTTCGATGCTGTCCCAATCAGATGCAGAGGTTTTAATTCATGCGTTTATGACTTCTCGGCTTGATTATTGTCATGTATTGCTTTCTGGTCTCTAGATGTCTGGCATCAAAGGTTTGCAGCTGGTTCAGAATGCGGGAGCTAGACTTTTGACTAAGACAAAAAAGTTTGAGCATATTACTCCTGTATTGGTTAACTTGCACTGGCTCCCAGTCCACTTACGATGTGACTTTAAGGTTCTCTTATTAACGTATAAATGTTTGCATGGGCTTGCACCCTCTTATCGCTCCGATTTGATTTCCCCCTATGTTCCTGCACGGAGTCTGCGCTCGGAAAATGCCGGTCTACTCGTGACTCCGAGAGCCAAGAAGTCTGCGGGCTCGAGAGCGTTCTCCATCCGGGCCCCGGTGCTATGGAACGCCCTGCCTCCGGAGATAAGATCTGCAACCTCAATGGAAGTTTTTAAATCAAGGCTTAAGACACACTTCTATTCCAAAGCTTATGATTGATGCCTACCTCATATTCTGTATTGTCCTGTCTTTTTCCGCCTGCCTGCCTGGTGGTGATACCAAGGAGAAGGACGATTTGAGATGAGTCAGCGGACCAGCGTTTGACCTGAAGCATGTCGGGCTCTACCTCCTGAGCTAATGCCGCCCCAAGCTTAAGATGTTGGGTATTCTAAGATTCTGTTGGTTTATACATGATTATAATGATGATGAACTTGCCCCCCTCATATCTTTCAGATTTCGTTTCCCCCTACGTTCCTGATCGGAGCCTTCATTTAGAAAATGCCGGTCTACTAATGATTCCAGGAGCCAAGAAGAAATCCGCTGGTCCGAGAGCTGTGGAATGCTCTACCCTCTGAGATTTGATCTGCAACCTCTGGAACTGTTGAAATCTCGGCTTAAAACACAATTCTTTTCTATAGCTTATGAATGGCCTATATTTCATGTTGCTCGCCTGGTGTTGATGAGAAAAAAATGAAATACAATTTGACATCTTTATCTTTGAACCCCTGTGCCAAAATGATGTTATTTTGAAGAATTAGACAGAAATGGCTCTTTCAACAATCATCCCCTACAAAAATTGTCACAATGACACAAAAAAACTGCAGTTTTTCTCATTATATAAAATGGTTTCCATATGAGAACAAACTTCCTTCTTGAACACTATTTCAAGTGGGATAGGTCACCATGTAAATAACCCTTTTTTACTATTTCCTAATAGCATGCCAAGTCAAGAGGGACCAACTCACCCGGAGTCTGCGATTAAGGATCTTGATCTCCCGTTCCATGTCGCGTTTCTCGTCCTGTAGCTTTTTTACGGAGTCTAGAAAACAAAATAGTTGCGTTTAGAATAAAATAGAATTTACCTTTATTGTCATTCTTTGTAACAATGCACACAGAACGAAATGTCGATACACCTGACCCGTACAGTTAAACTGTAGCGAGCCGATGCAGTTGTAGCCAAATATACCGGTCTTGATGTAAAAATCATTCCTGCTATATGCAGTATGCTAATGCTGTCATGGTCCAACACACAAAGACTTCCGACATCAAGACTAAGTAACAGCTTTTAATCCCTTAGCGTTCCTGTCAAATTGGCGTCAAATCCCGATCCAAGATGTACCCATGGCTCTTCTTGAACCAGTGAGAGAACCTGGACACTTTTGGTCTATTTTCAAAGGGTACACTCGCAACGGTTTGTCCCTACTGCGAGTGCTACTGACATTGAGTCATCCGAGTTGGATCACACGGATAAAGGTTTTTATTCTCGCCTGAATTTTTATTTGCAATCACGTGCCTGCACGAGAGTAGCATGGGCATCTGAGCTGGAAAATGGGTTAGAAAATAGCTTAAAACCTCACCTGATGCCTTGTCCAATTTAATCACAAATTTGAAAAACTAGACATACCTCTATAAAAACTCAAATTTTACTTTAGCCATTTGTTTTAGATATTTTGAAAGAGTTGTAAATGTTGACTTCTTTTTCCATAAGTCAATCGATGATTGTGCACACTTGCGCGTGATAATACACACTTTTCAGCTCTGATTTCAATACACGTTAAAAAATTGCACTCACTTATGCTGGCTAACCAATGTGCAATCATCATTTTAAACAGTTACTACTGGCTAAAAATGTTTGAAGCTTAAAAAAGGCGGTCTCAGTTTTATCAATACAGGCTCCTTATAGGCTAATACAGGCTGTGGACCGTGGGACAAAAAGCCTGCTATTGGCTGAGCAAGGTGTCAATCAAAAGGTCAGAGGCTTGCGGCCATATTGGAAATATTTTTCAGAACACGTCCGCAGGCCCCCTTTTAGGGGTCACCACATCGGAGACCCCTGCAGTATAAGTAACATGCAAGAGTACATCTATGCTTCAGTTCAACAGCTTTAACGATATCTCTCTGAGCCCGTCCCTCGTGATCCCTTTTCCGCTCTTTGATTTAAATGAAATATTAGCAATTACGTAGAAAGAGTAATGGGATCATCTCATAACTATGTTTCATGAGGAATACCTGGAATATGACAATATTATAACTTGTTTTATTTGTGAGCATTTTGAAGAATAAAAACCCACGGGGTCATTTTTGACCCCACTCATGCATCCAATGGTTATATTGATTTAGGGAAGAACATTCAGATGGAAACGGATATATTAATTCCTATCATAACATGAGGTGGTCAATCAAGCGTTTTCTGTTTGTGATTGAGAGCATAAAAAGCACGCTCAAGTGTGAGTCATTAGCTGTTAGCATAACATGACTTTGCCACTCTGGTTCTAAAACAGGAGCGCCCATACTTTTATTTTGTGAACTTTGTTAGGGTTTCGATTCCCCGTTTTGTTTTAGTCATGCTGGTTGTATTGACATTTTTATTGTAAAAAAAACAAAAAGGGGAACGTTTTTATGTACCTTTACATGGATTGCTGATAAGACTAATTGTATTGCCTGCCATGTTACCTTTTGGTTAAAGGGAAAGATTATTCATATTATTTGTGATGAAATTTCAATTTACAGTGAGCGTTTCAAAGAGATATTTTAAGTTTTATTCTAATCAATAACAAATATTCATTGTTTCTTTTTGCATAATTCAAAATATCTTACAACCATTTTTACAGGAAATGAATATGGGCTCCAAATATCGGTTATCGGCCTCCTCTGAATACTAATCATCGGTATCGGCCCCGGAAACCCATATCAGTCGGTCCTTAATTTGCAGTTCGCCAAGGAATTCCTTGACAATTTCAAGCTAGCTCACATGGAACAGAAAGGGACCACCCTCGTCTCGTAGCCACGAGCTAGCTTCTCTGAACAAACACGACGCCGCGTCCCGTTGAGAGTTCTGTCGACGGCCCTCCACCACATGTTTGGCCCAGACACATTGTAGAATACTCTTTACAGAACGCTGGTAAATTACCTCCAGATTTTCTGTATTCATTTGTGTGGACAGAAAATCTAATCCACTCCACGCTTTATCTGGAAGATCTATGCTCTGACCAAGGTGAGTACACCTTTGTTATGAGCAAATTCAAGCACTTTTTAAAGACTTTCAAAGCCAAGTCACAGTACCAGGGATAAATGTTCGAGAAACGAGAAACACAAACAATGCCGCTTACTCTCGAGGCCTGTGATGATGAGGTTGTCGTGGAGCTTGAGAGCTCGGTGCTGCTCCACTTCGTCTTCCAGCTCAAAGATGGTCTCCTTCATGTCGACGATCTCCGCATCTTTCTCCTGGAGCTCTACGCGTTGTTTTTCCAAGACGTGCTCTTGCTCGGCCACCTGCTGCTGCGCCTGCTGTTGAAAGTCTCGATATTCCCGGTCCAGCTGCTCACACAGAGGAACGGCAGTCGCTCGTTGAAATCAGAACAGGGTTCCCGAGGGTTCCAATTCAAGACTTTTAAAGATCTTTTCAAGACCGCATCCGATGAAATTTGAGACCAATCTTGCACCTACTCTGGGGGGGCGAGGGGCCAGTCGTGACAGACCCCACCTGGCTTCGATGGCGGGGGACTTTAAAGCCTCACCCTGCGCCAAAGAAGCGGGGTGACATGATGTTCATCCAGCAAAGAGCGAAGGTACTCAAGACCTTTTCAATGCCTTCATTTGGAGTTATCAAATTGATGACTTTTTTGATTTTTAAGACCTTGGGGGAACCCTGCAGAATAACCTATTTTAGATTTATCAAGGAGAATTCAGCTCCAAAATGTTTTGTAGGATCACATTGGTGTTACAAGAAAAAAACCTAAAGTGAAACCTTACCCTCCCATAAGTCTAGAAGTCTAACATGGTTAACGTTCCCGTAAAATTGGCCTAAAACCCCAATCCAAGATGTACCCAAATTATATTAAATGCTGTTCTTGAACCATAATGACTGCAAGTGCTACTAACACCGAGTCATTAGAGAAGTAGAGCATTTTTATCTTGCCTGATTTTTTTTTCTTAATCAAATGTGTGAAGCATGGGCATATTAGCTGGCAAACAGCCAAGCAATAGCATTAAGCCCTACTTGGTCCTAGGTCAACTAAACATTGTACTTTACATTCTTCTATTGGTAGGGAGGAGACCAGTTTACCGCCCAACCGTGTATTTGACTTTGGTCAATTTTTAGATATTGTGAAAGAATTGTAAATGATTGAATTCTCTTTCCAAAAGTCAATCGCTGGTTGTGCACACTTGCACATAATAATGGATCCTGTGTCGCATTTATGCTCATTTTTCAACTTTAATTTGAATACGCCCCTTAAAAGGGCAGAAGATTACGTCAATCAACATTTGAATCGGTCACTTATGGCTAAATAGTTTTGAAGCCAAAGCAGGTCATTTTATTTGCTTTTTTTGTTTTTGTTTTTCAATTCATGCCCTCATAGGTTGTCACAGGCCAAGGACCGTGATAAAAAGCTTGCAATTGCCCGAGAGTGATGTCAATCAACAGATCGGCCATATTGGAAATCATGTGAAGAGTGTTTATTTTTAAAATGGAATAATGGGGCGTATTTTTCATCTGTCAGTATTATGTGTTTTGGGGTAAATATTTTACACTGTTCGATTCACTAGACTGGTGAATGTAACCAGACCATGTTTGTGTATAATCGTGTCATGGGTGGACTATTATAGCACTTTTGGGTGAGTCATACCGGCTTTCAAATGTTCTAGTATCTAGTTTAAGACTGATGGTGATGTTTCTGTGATGAGTACACTTTGGAATGAGGATCATATAGAGTTTAAGCTTTCCAAAGATACGTATTTCAGTGACTGGTCAAATGGGGAAGACAAGACTTTAAGGGGTTACGTCTTCTTTTTAAGACCCCCAAAGTGAGTCCCTTTCCAAAACTGACCTTACTGAGCGTGTCCTGCAGGAGAGCAAGGTCATTGTGAGCCCGTTCCAGCTCTTTTTGCGCTTTTGCAGCCTCGGCCTCGGCTTCCTCCTTCCCCAGCCGGGCACTTTCCAGAAGCTGGCAGATGTCATTTTTGTCTCCCGCTGTGTGAAGGGAGTACAGCTCAGCCACCCTCTGCCTCTCCTGCTCCAACTGGGTCCGACAGCGGCTCAGCTCCGCCTGGTCGCTGCTGACTGCCGCTTTATATTCGTCCAGCGCCGCCGCCATGGCATCCCGCTCTTGCCGCTCACAGTCCATGACGCGTTCCATTTGGTGGTTCCTCTCTTTCAGGGCTCCGATAACGTCTTGGGCTTCGGCGTTGTCTTGCTCCGCCATCTTCAAAGTGTTGGATAGGTGCTGCTGCACCCCCAGCAACTGCTCTCTCTCGAAGTGGGCATTGTCCGCCAGGTCGGCGTAGCGCTGCTCCAGCTCCAAGTAGCGGCCGCTTTTGATATCCTCCTCCAGCACGTACGAGACGTGATGTTCATCCAAGAGAGAGCGAAGGTACTCGATCTGTCGACCGTAAAGCTCCAGTTTGTCGCTCTGCTGGCACAAGGAATCCATGAGGATGACCTTCTCTTCACCCAGTCGCTCGTTCTCCCCGTTCAACTCTTGGGTGATTTGCTGCAAGTCGGCGAGCTCCTGCAAAGTGGCTTGGAGCTCCTCTGAGGTGCTGTGCTGGTTCTCCTCCATCTGATGGATGCGCTCCGTGAGGCAGGCCACTGAAACCTCGCTGGCGTTTCCGCTGCTGCCCCTGCGCGAGCGCTCTCGGCTAGGCGCAGACTCGCATTCGGAGGAAGACGAGGCCCCCGACGGAGCGTCCAACGCGTCGTCGCTGGAGGTGACTGCCTGGTAGACCTCACTGGATTCGCTGTCCAAATTGTCCGCAGAGCCACCGTGCTGGTGACCGGTAAGGAGATCCTCTAAGGAGCCCGGGGCCGAGCCTTCCACCGAGGAGGTCAGGGTCGCCCCGCCCTCACTCTGTCCGCTAACCTCTGTCATGTCCGGACTCAGCGACGAGTAGTTGAACAATTTCTCCGAGCCGTCCAGCCTCTGCTCGAGGGAGAATCCGAGGGCATTGAGGCGGTCTTTGAGCATTCGATTCTCACTTTTCAGCAGGTTGAGCTCCTCCCTGATGGCCTGGTTCTGTTCTTGCAACAAGAGCAGAGTGGACTCGACATCAGCCGCTGTGATGGACGAAGCGTGCGGCTTCTCCCCTTCTTCGGGTTCTTCCTGCGGCTGAGAGTCCTTGCCTTCCATGCAGAGCTGGACCCTCATGTCTCTCAGTTCACTGCGAAGGTGGAGAATCTCCACATCCTTACTCTTTGCCAGACCGAGCAGGTCATTGACCTTCGTTTCCAACGCCACCTTATCGCTGATCTGGCCGTCCGATTTGGACTTGCTCATGCGGCTCTCGGACTCGGTCGAGGCCTGGCTGCGAGAGCGCTTCCCGGAGGTCGAGTCGCCCGCTGCCGACCCCGAAACCGGCTGCTTTTTAACGGCCGACGTCCTGGATGTCCGCAGACGGTCTCGTGTAGAAGTCGGCTCTTTTGAAGTCGATGACGCCGTACGCTTGCTTGAGGAACCTAATTAGGGACGGAACAAAAACGAATCTTGTGTTTACTTGTTCTGACAAAAAAAAGAAATCCTGAGAAAAAGCCAATGAAACTCAAATACCAAGAATAGTTGGTTGACATTTTTTTGCATGATAAAAAATATGTTTTAGGGATCGAACGATATGGGTTTAGGGGCCAATACCAATTATCAGTATTAAGAGAAGGGCGATAACGGATATTTATAACATATATTCATTTAATGTAAAAGCTTGAAAAGTAGTGTAAGAAAACAAAGAATTTTTGTTATAAATTCAAATAAAACTTGAACAGCTCTCTAAAACCTGTTAAATAATTTAGAATTTCCAAACAACTAACATGACTGATCTTTCACTTAAACCAAAAACTAACAGTGCAGAAAATCAAATTTGGCTTAGCAGAGACCGTATATAAAAAAGGTATTGAAAAAGTTAAATTGCTCCCTGTAACTTTTTACAATAGAAATGAAAAACCAGAAACATGACTTACATTAACTTAAATAAAAAAGTGCGGACACACCTGTTTTAGGGCCAGATTGATGAACTTGTGTGATATTAAGAGCTCATCACTTCCAGTTTAGCATGCTTCTTATGCCCGCTCACAAACACCAACACACGCGCTTGGCAAACTAATGTTATGATAACAGCTAATATCTCCATATGCACATGAACGTGCCTCTCTAAAACAAATCGAATAGACTTTTTACGCTTTCTCCTAATCGCAAACACTCTTCTATCACAGACGACGAGTAAGCTGAGGTGTCGCTCTCACTGGCTACACCCTCGGTCGCTTGACCAATTAGAAAATGCGTAGTGGGTAGCGAGGATAGCAGAGGAGGGGAGAAGTAGGGGAAAGAGAGAGAGTCTGGGCTTCATGAGACAATCGGCTCGTCGAATGAAAAAGATGCAGATACCGATATGTCAAATTTTGTGCCAATAATCGGTCGACCACTAATATGTTTGCATATTTCATTGATTTTGTAAGCATGTAAACAACAGCATTCAGAGAACCAATACCGGTTGTGTAACGTTGTCAGAGAAACAACATTTTTTCAAATGCAAATAACGTTTCAAATTGTAACAAGGATGCACATTAGGATACCATTATCAGACCAGTAAGAACTCCAACACCAAGAAAAAAATGGTTGGCGATGATACGTTTCCATTTTCATGGTTCGTACACCTTTCTTCATGGCACTATCAAAGCAAATATTTTTAATGTTTCCAGTACTTTCAAATGAAGAAATCCAGTGCCATTCAAAAGAACGTTTTTTTAAGGGTTGACGTTGATGATTTAAATCAAGTCGCTGTCTTGCTGCTAGCACATGAAATGAAATGAAATGATCTGCATTTCTCTAGCGCTTTTCAAGTCAATGACTTCCTAAAGCGCTTTACAATGCGCTCCACATTTCCCAATAGCGGCCTTGCAGCCATGTAAGGCGCTCACCTGCTTATTGGGGGTATTAGGGGTTCAGAGTCTTACCCAAGGACACTTCGACATGGAACACGGACAAGCCGGGATTCGAACTGGGATCCCTTGATCCCAAGACGAGCTCTCTACCTCCTGAGCTACTGCCGTTTTGCGTGGTTCCTATTTATGATCGATTTGTGTCAATGGGCTGCTAGAAGCTGAAATGAATTCTGTCATTCTGCTTTAATAAGGCTCCGTAGATGTTGGGTGACAATAAAGTTAAATACGGAAGACTGAGAAAGAAAGTACGGCAATGTATAAAAAGTTAAAAAATGAGCCAAATTTAGACTCATTTTAAAGATATTGATGGCTCCGAAGCACTGTGCATTCATTCGTTCAATCTTAGAGACTGCTGATTTTTTTCTTTTTTAACCTATATTTTTATGGTTTTTTGGCGGAAGATCTGTGTCTAAATTAGTTCAAATGGAATTGTAAATAGTTAAAAAAATGCATTTTATCATTTATTTATGGCACTTTTATTATTTTGCATTTTTAGGGATTTTGAGTTGTTGTTCTACTTTAAATAATTGTTTAGTATTTGATGTTTTTCATAGATCTGTGAATATTTCAATTCATATTTCTTGTGTTTTTGTTCTGCAAAACACATGAAATTAAATACTAAATACTAAGTAATGTGGTGCATATTGTTTCGTTATTATTGATAATATACCTTTAAAAAAATAATCTGAGGAGCCCTTTGGGAGCCAAAAGGCAAGACTCTTCTCAGTGAGCTGAGCCGAAAGAGCCGCTGCTAGAAAATAGCTGGAATTCCCATGACTAGTCTGATAGACCTGTCCTCTTGGATGCAACAGCAGGGGGCGGTAACGCTTCATATGACAACTAGATAATGAGGACTACACTAGAGCCACCATTGGAGTTATTTTTATGCACTTTTGTTATTTTTCTTCATTTCAAAGTGTGGTCTATCAAGTCAGACTGCCAGGAAACACAGCAACGGAAATCATTTCAAGCATTTTCAAGCACTTCAGCAAAATTCATGCTTTTTCCTGACCTCGAAAACACAACATTCAGGTACTAGATGTGTTTCTGTAAAGTAAAAAAAGATTAGGCACTCGTCAAGTCACATCAAATTTTGTGGATGAACAAAACAGCCGAGCCACTGTCCCCAAAAAGAAAGAATACATGTAAAAAGCCACTAATTGAATCTTTTCTTCCGGCGCCGTCACGAATGGCAGCCACTCCAGCAGCTCCCGTGTTATTTTCGATTGTTCTCGATTGTTCTCAGCTCAGGGATGCTGCTGGAAATGTGAATTTCCCTTCGGGGATGAACAAAGTATCTATCTATCTATCTATCTATCTATCTAAATGCTGCATAATAGCTATTAATAATAATAATAATAATAATAATTTCCTTGTATTGTCATTCTGTGTAACAATGTACACAGAACGAAATGTCGATTGCACCTGACCCGATGCAGCCGCAGCCAAGAGAGGGCGCCGCCGACCACTTTTTAAGTCTTAGGAATGACTCGGCCGGGGCGCGAACCCGAACCTCCCAGTCTCAAAGCGGGCGCCTTACCATCTAGGCTACTGAGCTGGTATATAAAGAGTCCTACTCAAGGCCTCTTGTTTGTTCGAAAAAGCATATTTTCCCCTTATTTGGAAAAATGGTTGGTTGGTTGGATCCCTTAACCACTAGGGTCCTAGGGGCAGCATTTCTTCTGGTGTGTCTTGGAAAAGTAGAGCCAGGTGGCACCCATCTCTCTCAGGCCATGAACACTATAAAGACTTTTTGTGTAGCCTCTCGAAAGGATAAAAATAATAACTGATAAAAACGTGGAATAGCAGCATGTGTAGCGTTTTTAACACATTAGCGTTCCTGTAAAATTGGCCTGAAGTCCCAATCCAAGATGTACCCACAGTCACCTGAAGGCTCTTAGGAGAATATGGACGCTTTTGGCCTCTTTTGAAAGGGAACACTCTCAGGTTTTGTCTTAAGGCGAAAATCATATAACAGAATGTTTTTATAATTGTTCTGGGTTTTATTTAGCAATCAAAAGCCTGCAGATGAGTGAAGCATAGGCATCTTACAAGTGCGACAATAGCTTGTGTGTTTTGGAGTCAATATTTGACTCCAATTTAACCCTATCGACTCCATGTTTGCAGACATTCCACCCATTTGGTAACTTCCAGGGGACGTCATTGGTAAGCGAGACCGATTGTGAGGTTTCTCTGATGAATACATTTTGAAATCCTATCTGAAATGTAAAGAGATTGCACTTTCCAATGATATGTGGCAGTGACTGTTGACACGTATTTGCTCATCAACATTCTGACGAGGATAAGAGGATTATACCACATACCTGTTGTTTTTTGCTTGTTGTCCCCAGTGCTGGTGGTGGTCCCGATCGACGCCGTTCTCCTGGTTTTGCCCACAACATTACTTGAAGCGGGATTTCCTCCGGCCATAGCAGCTAAAAGATCATCGTTGCTTTTCACCTGACGGCACATTATAGGAACACAACATTCGGGCACGTCTGGTAAAAACAAACAACTGCATAGAAGCAAGACGGCGCTCGTCACCTTGGAGAGAGATAGGGCACTGTTGGTCTTGGATGCGGCTTTTCCTGTACCGGCGGTAGAGGAGGCCTCCGCCTTGCCTCGATCGCTACTCGCCTTATTCACCGCAGGCCGGCTGGACTTCTTCATACTGAGTTCCCCGGTGCCGAAACATTTACAGCCCGGTCTGAGCAGACGAGAGCGAGGAGAAAGGTAACACATGTTGAAATATATGCCTATCGCTGCGTAGGAGGCAAATTCTTTCCATTAAAGATATTCCTAAAACATGTAGGGAAAAAATACCTGAGAGGAGGAACATATATACTCTCTTACTTTAGCACTTCTCTCTATCCTGCTTAATTCTTTCCTTATACATTCTGGTTTGCCCGCGTCCCTGCGTCCTAGACGCATTATTTTTGCTGAGGACGCATCGTGTCAAATCAACGTGCGTCCCCGGGACGCAACTCTTTTGACACGAAATTGTCATTATCATTTTTTAACAAAGATTTACCGCACTCCAAACTTTTCGTGAGGCAGATCCGCCATTGTTGTTTTGGTCTCGCGGTTCGAGTTTTCGTCCGCACGCCGAGCTCCAGTTCGAGTTGTGTGGTGAAAGTCCGTTTCTTTTTAGAGAACCGGCTTTTTCGGCTCAACTCATTAAAGAGAGCCGGTTCTCCAACGGCTCACTTGCTTTGATGCATTATATTACAAATGATTATGTTGTATAAACAAGTTTAATGCAGAAAATGAATTTATAATTCGAATAAGAAAATGTATTATTCTACTTAATTATATTTGCATGTATTTTTTTCCTTCTACAGTGAACGTCCAAGCGACTTCATTTTTGAACTTTTTTTCATAATAAACCTCATTCATGTCAAGCAACTCAGTGTCTCACAACAAAACGTTCATTAACAATATATATGATACAAGGAAACACATGTACAATATAACATGTTAAACTACATCAATAAACATGTGTGGAAAAAAAAAAAGATTTTTTTGTATTTTGTAAGGGAAAATACGACAGTTTGTAAGGGCATGGAGCACACTCCATTTTGGGGAGCCATAGATCTCTGTTGGGACCCATAGATTTTTGAGCATGCGAGTCCCCGGGACCCATCACTTTTCACAGCTCAAATGAACACTGCTTATAGTATCCTCTAGTAGTGCGGGGATTGGGGACCCTTTTGACCCAAAGAGCTATAAAAGCAAAAATATGAAGATTTTTTCTAAGAGACACACGCTATATATTTTACTACAAAATTCAACAAGACAAAGCAATTTATTTCACGATGTGACGTTAGATGCTTTGATGAAATCCATGAAATAATAATTATGCCAGAGCCTGTGTCTCATATCAATATAAATATCTATCTATCTATCTACCTTGGTCATATCCCTCAAGAGGGGTGACCGACCGCAAGACAAACACATAAAATAACAAATAAAACTAAAAAAAAAGGGAAAGAAATAGCAAAAAAACACACACAAACATTTTTGGACCATGGCTAACCCAAATGCCAAAACACCCAAACAAGTTAAGCACCTCGGCACCCGAGTCGGTCATGCTTTCGTCCCTCCGGATCAAACGGGACACAAGAAAGCGGCCATGTCACTACGGTCAGGTTCGAAAGCAGGGCCCGACAGCTTTCACTGGTTTACCCCTGCCGCATCATATAGGTGCCCTGCCCATCCCTTAGAACGTGTCCACACACCCCACTATCCTTTTACAACACCTCTCCACTCATTCCTATAACCAACAAACAGTTATGGGGCCAATATAAATATACCTCTTAAAATTTGTCTCCCGAGTGTTGAGGCATATATGTCCTAAATGGCACAGGCAGTTATTTTGTAAAAATGTTCCATTATACTGCAAAAGAGAATAGCAGCAAATAGTGCAGACGGCGCTGGGCAAACGAGAAAGAGTGTGCGCCATGTCTATAGCTTCCGCCCTATCCTACCGCTCCATCAAATTGCTCTAGGTGCTCTCTGAGCTTCTGTGCAAAAGACGTCCGTTTTAGGGTAAAGTTTGATGGGTGTCTTTTCAGCATAAAGTGTCTCAACAATGAACAGAGATTGTTTAATGAGCTTTCATCCATCCATCCATCCATGATCTGCACCGCTTATCCTCAGTAGGGTCGCGGGGGTGCTGGAGCCCATCCCAGCAGTCTTCAGGCAGTGGGCAGGGGACAACCTCAACTGCTTGCCAGCCAATCGCAGGGCACACAGGGACAGACAACTCGCTCGCTCATTCACACCTAGGGAACACTTGGACCGGCCAATTAACCTGACATGCATGTTTTTGGAATGTGGGAGGAAACCCACGCAAGTACGGGGAGAACATACAAACTCCACACAGGAGGTTCGATCTCATGACCTCAGAACTGTGCCGCACACGCGCTAACCACTGCGCCGCCATCCTGCACATGAGCTTTCATATAAAGGATTATTTCGCGATTTACAGCCAAGACGGGGTTGTGGGGCTGTCAACTGTCGTCAAGATTGTGCTCTCTATACTGGACCAAAAACCTTTTTTCCACCAGTATTGTTTCGCACTCGTATGCGCGAAAACTGGCTCCGCATGAAGTAGTATGTTAAAATAATGTGCAAGTTCTACTTTATCTCCGAGCCATAAGTACACTACCCATGAAAAAAGCCATGTATGGTTCACGAGCCATATGTAGCCATGCCATAGGTTCCCGACCCCCGCTCTAGTGTTAGTAATATTACAATTCAAATCCCACCACACAGACAGCATTCAATGGGGGAAAGCGAGGTTCTGGATTTAGTAAGTATTTGGGTGGACAACACGCTGCTGTTAACATCCATGACTACTTCTGCAAACACGATTACATTGCGTATGACAGTTGTGGCGCATTCACACAGGAATATCAATTCGCATTTAGTTGGTAATGTAAATGATGTGACTAAACATCAGATTTCACCCCAAAAAATCGAAAATGAGCATTAAGCTCTGCAGTGCGAAACAAGCCAAAGTTGCAGTCACACCCACCCAACACAAATGAAATGATCTGCATTTCTATAGCGCTTTTCAAGTCAATGACTTCCCAAAGCGCTTTACAGTGTGCTCCACATTTCCCAATAGCGGCCGTGCAGCCATGTAAGGTGCTAACATGCTTATTGGGGGTAGTAGCGGTTCAGTGTCTTACCCAAGGACACTTCGACATGTAACACGGACGAGCCGGGATTCGAACTGGGATCCCTTTATCCCAAGACGAGCGCTCTACCTCCTGAGCTACTGCCGCCCCAAAGCGTCCTCCCTTATCTTTTGCCCCCACTGCCATTTATTAGAAACACAATACGTGGATATCAATGACAATAAAGACCATTGAATTCAATTAAAAATCCACAAAGGAGTGAACCGGCAATAACCAAAGCGCGAAGTCTATCTGTACTTTAGCATCATGATAATAAAGACCATTAATTCAACCGCAGTTCTGTTTTTATTTGTTGATGCATCATTGTTATTTTGTTCGTAGTATACTCTCATTCGGTATTGAAGTCATCTCGAGGTAAGTTGGCATGTTACTCGGGCTGCAACTAAGGATTCATTTTATAATCGATTCATCGGTTCATTATCTTTTTTATTAATCGATGAATCGGATTTCCCCCCCCCTTTCTTCAAATATTGAAACAGACAGAAGAATAGTGCACAAAATATTTTATAATATGAAACAAAACAAAAATTCAAGTTAACATGACAATCAACAAATTACAAACAAATATATGCTATAATCCTCCAAATATGTAACACACTCTTTTACTAACACCTTATTATTTATCATCAAGATCATTTTTAAAAAAAAAAGAAAGAGCAATACAATTCATTTCATGTGTAGGAATTCTTTTTATTTATAAAAGTGTAAATCCAATTTTCGAAATGTTGTCGATAAGTGTTTTGTTTTATTTGGTTAAATCTTTGAGTAACATTCCCAATCTGAAAATGATATATAATATGCTAAAAAAATCCGCCCCCTTGTGTAGAGTTAAACATGTCATTATTATTATTTTCAATTTTATTTGATTTACTCAATTTTCATTCTCCGCATTTCTGCAGCATTTTTTGTTCCTTTGAAAAATTTTAACTTTGATCGTGGATGTGTGGCTCAAATATCAAACTTGAAGTAAGAAGTCAAAAGAATGAAAATAGTAAACGATAAAGGGCAAAAACAAGGCTTAACTCATGCTGACACAGAACAATTTACACATGCACGCCACCCGCTCGTTGACAATTGAGGGTGGGATTACAGTGCAAACAGTGGGACTAATCCGGGAGGTTGAGTCAGGCATTACAAACACCAGGCTGTGGTTTCGCTTTCTGTTCCTCATCATTGCTCGACAGTGACCCCTGTATTCTTAAATTTATTAGCTTAGTTCTAAACCAAATTGCTATAATTAGTTTTTAATCTGTTCATTTTGAAGGCATAGTTGGTCAATACAAAGTACAGAATGTTAGATTATTAAAATGTGTCACTGACAGGGTTGGGTAGGGTTACTTGAACTGGATTACTTTCAATGACTTTTGAATGACTCCAATACAAAACATGCTAATAAAAGACAAAAGAAACTAAATATGAATAAAATGATGACTCACAACACGTGGTAAGGTTTCTCTGCTGGCTTTGATCTCTTTGATCTCCGGCAAAACGAACATCAAATGCGACAGAAAGGAAATGAAAATGAATCCAAACATAATTTTTGCCATTCCATGTATTCCGTTACTCCCCAAGCCTGCACAAAATGGAGTCATTTTATTCCTATTTAGTTTCTTTTGTCTTTTATGAGCATATTTGCTATTGGAGTCATCCAAAAGTCATTGAAAGTAATCAAGTTAAAGTAACCCTACCCAACCCTGGTCACTGAATATGTTGTCACTTTATTAATAACACTCATAAGGTCGCTAACTATTCCTAATTCCGTAGATGTTGACAATATCTGCGTATTACTTATTATTGCAACCTGGTCATCCTGGAAGGGGGAGTGTCAAGGTTTCTTCATTTATGTTGAGGTTTTTGTGTTTTTCCTTGCCCTCATGTAGGTTTTAGATCAGAGCATGGTGTCATAATAGTCTGTGGTCTGCGCAGCCCTTTGAGACTCTTTGTGATTAAGTGCGTCACAAATAAACGACTTGACTTGACTGTTGGATGAGTTTTGAGCTATATTACCTTCATGATTTAATCAGCACAACATTTCTTTGATAATCACACCATCAATTGAGTTGTGATAAATGTGCTATACAGTATTTATCCACATATGCGAATGAAGTATATAAGTTCTGTGTTCATTCTGTTCCAAGGTTTAACATCCTTTCCCAGCATTAGTCAGCCATACCTGGGTTCCGTCTTAAAAAAGGTCTGAGAATATGTGACTTTCTAACTTTTTCAGGAGATTCCATCCTAGTAAATTGAATTTTCCATTTTGTCAAATCTACACCCTTTTCCTTTAAGAGAGGGGAGAAACATTTTGTCGATGTCTTTTCTGAGGGAGACCTTTTCCTGGCCCTTGGGTGGGAGACCGCTCTCCTGATCAAGAAGTCCAGAATGACTCTTGTTTATTTTTCAACTTTTTGATAAAAGTCCTCAACTCAACTGGTCTTTTATCATCATATTTTCCCTTCGTCTAAACACTCAGTCTGGTCCCGGGAGTTATACACGCCAACAAATACCATACAAAGTTCAGTTTCTTACAGTTTAAAAATGGTTAAGTCCAAACTATAATATTGCTTTCCAAAGTAACGATAATAAAACGGGGCACGATTATTGTTGAGAGGAATTCCAACCTTTTGGTCAAATTTAAGTGAGAAAAGCGCTCTCCTGCTCCTCTAACCGTTTGAAATCGATGTCGTTCGCCGGTATAATGTATAAAAAGGCAGATACCGATATCCTTCAAACTCCGAAATATCGGTGCCGACCTCCAATGTTAATGTCGAAAAATTCTATTAAATAAATTCTAAGCGCACGGGGCAGGACTTTTCATTTTCAAACAACTCCAAGGCAAAAAGGAGCAGACTTTACAATTGAAATGTTTGAGGGAAATGCATTTCCCAATCATCAAAGTCTGGTAAATCCCTGATCCTAACCCAGTTCTTTACTTTCTACTCCGTGAAAACAAAATGGAAGGCAGGTAAAAGCAGTAAAAGCAGGGCAAAGTCAATCCAGACATCTTCGTTTCAAACACATTTCATTGGTACATAAAGCTGAACCATAAAAGTTATACGACGACCTAACTATGCACTTTTTTTCATGTAACACGGTGCGGACGTAGCCATTACTTGATGTATATAATTCACTGCATATGATGAAGATTATGTTCTGGTTTGGCACGGACGAAGACTCGATGGCAGTGCGGCAAGCCAGGTGAGCTCTCTCAAAAAAAGAGAACGATAAAAAGAAATCTAGGCATTTTGGAATCACAGAGAGAATGAGTCCATAAACCCCTTCACGTTCATGTAAAATCTGAAAATATAAACTTTGTATTTTACACATTCTTCTATGTGTAGTTCTAGCCGTTTCCATAAGCGTTCATTTGGAGACGGCCAGATTACAGCACTAAAACCTTTGCAACTGTGTATTTTACTTTGGTTAATTTTTAGACATTGTGAAAGAGTTGTAAATGTTCTCAAAAGTAAAATGTTGCATTTTAGTCACCGAGTTGCCGCATCTTGTCTTCTTCCGTTATGCTTTTAGCACTTGCTTTTGACAACACAGCGATATCTAATGTAAAAACGAAACACACTGCCCCTTGAACTTTCATTTTCAGGCCGGGGCCTCAACTATCATCCTGGGGGCCGTAAGTTTGAGACACCTGGTCTATCTATCTATCTACCCTGGTCATATCCCTCGAGAGGGGTGACCGACAAACACATACAAAAACAAAGAAAATGTCTAAAGCAAACAACAACCATTGTCAAATGAGCACAACTTAGAGAAGTCAGACCTTTACAACACTATCGCAATGTCTAAAAATTGGCCAAAGTAAAATACCTGATTGCAAAAGGTTTTAAGGCTGTAAACTGGTCATCTCCAAATGACCACTTTTGGAAACGCATACCTTGAAAGAAATGTGTAAAAAAAAACAAAAAAAAAAACAATGTTTAAGGCTTTTCGATATCGTCCCAGATGTTTTCTCGCCAAAATGCCCATGCTACACTCATCTGCAGGCATTTGATTGCAAAAAATAAATTCAGCCGAGACTAAAAACTTTCTATGTGTGTTCTAACTCAGACGACACATAGTTAGAAGGACTTGCAACACATTATTTCAATTTGGGACAATACTTGAGTTTTAACTTTCAACATAGACCAAAAGCGTCCACATTCTCCAACATACTTGGATTGAGATTTTAGGCGAATTTCACAGAAATGTTGATTGGTTAATAATCAAATTTTTTGATCAGTTTGTTGTTGCAGCCCTAACCATCTTCATTAGCAAAGTTCTCATCTTTCACCAATATAAGCTTAAAGTGAATTGAATCGACGTTTCAGGTTTGAAACCTTCAAACCGGCCAAGGAATAAGGAGATAAGCGTGGGAAGCTGCTTGAAACCTCCCCTACATTCAGAAAAGACGTCCTAAAATAACACCCCCGAATGCAGTTTTGGTTACGCCTAAGTGGGAGATGTTAAGGAGTTGGACATTTTGAACGATGACTGACATTTGACAGCCCAACTGGTGTGAAATGGTGAGCTCTAGATGATGCAGAGCTCAAAGACTTGAAAGCACCATGTACCGCATAGGGCATTTTACAGGCCACGAAGCTCTGATTGAAGAAGAGGAGAATAAGAGAGGAGCGATAAGCCAAGTATAGTCCGTTTTGAAAGAACTACTCCCAAAGACCTGTTTGTTTATTTCCTGTTGAAGCTTCAACATCAGGGAGGCGCTTCCTCGCTGGAACGACAGCTTCCTGCAATGGCGTCCCCAAAGAAACCTCCCTACAAGGCATGGACAAGCGGTCTGCATGAGAGAGAACAGACACTTCTTATGTGACATCGCCTTGCCTGGCAGAATGAGAGCCGTGACGGACGGCAGAAGCACCCTGACAGATACCAGTTGAATAAGCATTTGAGTTGAAACAAACAATGACGGCAGAAGAATAGAATTTTTATCATTTATTGAAGTGCGCTGGGCTGTGCCAAAGGGCAAGGTTCTAAACCCGATTCGGAATTTCATTACAGTGGAACCTCGGTTTTCGAACGCCTCTCAGTTTGAACAAATCGGAGTCCGACCCAAAATTGAGAAATTCCTGCTTCGCTGTTCGGTAAAAAAAAACAGAGTTCGAAAGCCGGTAATGCGTGAGTGCGTACGCTAGGGTGCCATGCTGAGCGGCGTACGGGTGTAGATCGCTCATTTCTTGACCGACTGTTATCGCGTGCGGACGCGCTTCGTTTTGCTTTCGCTTTTAATATAGGTATACGAAGTGTTTTAACCCCTAATGATGCCTCCGAATAAAGTCAGTGCAAGCAGCAAAGTTGCTACAGGTGAAAAAAGAAAAGTAGTGCGTACAACTATTGCTGATCTTGCCTGCGCCTTCTGATGACCACCACAAAGGTAAGAAATCCTATTCATAATTCTTTTCTTGATCCTTTTTTTTTATTTTTACACGTTCACGTTAGCGTCATCTTTCGTTCGGAAGATTACGATAATGCGAACGTACGATTAGCCTGGGTTAGCTTTAAGTTTACGTGAAACATTCAGTAAACATTGAGGGTGTTTGAACAGAGCCCAACATTGAGGGTGTTGGAACGGAGCCCCCTTTCCAATGAACCGCTCACCACTTGTTGTGGGGTGCTAAGTGATTTGTAAACGACCTGATTTTTTAATTTTTACACATTCATGTTAGCGTCATCTTTCATACGGAAGATTACGATAACGCGGACGTACGATTGGCCTGGGTTAGCTTGATATTTACGTTAAACATTCAAGGTAAACATTCAGGGTGTTGGAACGGATTAAAACGATTGACATTATTTTTAATGGGAAACATGATTTCGGCGATCGAACAAATCGGCTTTCGAACAGGGTTCTGGAACGGATTATGGTCGAGAACCCAGGTTCTACTGTATATCTGTTAAGATGAAGAAAGAAGACGGCAAAGCTTATCTGCAAATCAAACGGAGGGACTTGCAGCCCTCGAATTATTCCAGGATCTGCAGCGAGCTTTTCCAAGGTACGCTTGATGGATTTCCATGCAATTTTCCGAGACACTCAACATAATAAGATAGCTAGTGCTAACCAACTATGTTAGTGTCCTACCTTTGCCATTTCATATAACGGAAACGAGCCGCTTTTATTGCTGTGTTTCAAAATCGTGATCCTTCGAATAGCACATGTACAGAAAACTGTAATGTGTTCTACCATGAAGCTTATTACGCAGAAACAAACTGCCCAATCATTACCAGCTAAAAACCAGAGCACAACGTTCAAAAGATAAAATATCATATCGCCACAGTGAATATTTTCAAAACGCTCAAAAGTCAAGTTGCAAATGCCCCATGCTTTACTGTTCTATTAAATTTCTCCAAAATTGAGATACCAACTCGTTTTAGGAACGTTTGGACTAGAGGGACGTTTCGCAACGGGGGTGCAATTTAACAAAGCGCCAAAACGCGTACCAGTAACGAAGAACACAGTCTACTATAAGTTATTCGATCGGCACTGGTGTATGGGGATACTCCATTTACAGTTGTAGTATTACATATGGTGTGGACTGAAGTCAGGCAGACTGGAGGATTTGGTTAGATGTGTGAATATGTCAGGAGGAAGACTGTAGGTGTCGTTAGCTAGTCCTGCTAATGCTATCCTGACTTTCTCTAAATAGCGTTCTTTGTGCTTTCCAACAAGGTGTTTCACCTCATCCAACAGTCGGACAATATTGGTTTGACTAGTCATTGCCAAAGGTGTTGTATAGCATAGCTTTTGCAGTTGTTGTCTATTGTTTAATGGCCTCGTCCACCGTTTACTACAGTTTACTAGCTTCAGTCATGGTATCGTTACGTGTGTGCAAAGGGTCAATGAAAAAAAAAACAGACAAAACAAGTGCCAGGAATTAATTTCGAAATATAATAGAACGTGTGTATTGAGAGCATCATCTCCAGACGGAAGAGCAGCTTCAGCGACAGACTGCTGTCACAGTCTTGTTCCACGGACAGACTGAGGAGATCATTTCTTCCTCATGCCATGAGGCTCTTTAACTCCACCCCGGGGAGTAAAAGCCCACATGAAACCCCACGCTCACATTTGCATATGACCCCTATTTTTATGACACTGTGTATTTTATGTAGCACTATTCAAATACTCTATATCAACACGTTACATTGGGTCTTATGTATGATATTCCTGTTCCTTTATTATTGTTTTATTTTCAATACAAGGATACTGCTGGAAGTGTGAATTTCCCTATGGGGATGAATATCTATCCATCTATCTAAATGATGACAACAACGAAAGCTAAAAAAAACAAAACAATCTAAAGTGTGTGAAACAGGGCTTGCAGCAAAAGAGTCATCCGATCTTATGCAACATCAGACCAACGCTGATTTATTTGGCGAGCGAGCTGACAATTGATATGGGCACACCCAAAACATTAGCATCACGGCTAACGCCCTTACCATCCGATTTGACCTGCAATGCTAAAAGTTATGATCACTAAAACGAAAAGCTTTTACACAAATTCATCGCAGCCGGGAGGGTGTTTTAATTTTCCAGCTAAATGAACATATAAGGCAAAAGGAGAACGCCAACGAAAGAATTAGCTATAGGGTCAGGCATGCAGGGAATTTCGCTCATTTAGCTTCCTGTTTGTACAAAAGCTTTCAAAACAAGAGCAACCGAAGCTGCCAATTGCGTCATTGGTTCCCACGACACTTAAACAGAGTTGTTTTTAGCAAGCTATCTTCATACCTTTTCAAGTATTTAGCAAGATTTTTGAATATTCCATTTTTCACACGGCTCATTTACGGCACCAAGCAGTACTACCAATAGAATAGAATAGAATCTACCTTTATTGTCATTGTTACAACATGGGTTGAATATATTGTGACAACGAAATTGGACGTGGCACTCCAGGTCCACATTTTAAAGAAAACAAAGCGATAAAGGAACAAAGAAGATGTTTGTACTGTCCTTGATTCCATAGGCTTTGTTTTCCTCCTGAGGGGGGTGTATGAGGGGGTGAGGGACAGACAGAGATGGCCGGATCCAACTAGACGTTTGATATTACTGTACACACGGTCCAGTGTTTTTTCCCTAATTTCTCAGTCCACGTATTGAATGAATTTAGGAAGTACAGTCCTTAAGCACGCCCAATTAAAGTCGCCGGCGACGATAAAAGCTCCGTCGGGGTGTGCGAGCTGCTGTTTATTGATAGCAGCGGCCGGGAGATTTAGCGCTATGCTAACGTTAGCATCCGATGGAACGTTATAGTACTGCGTAAAAGTGATCGAAGTAACTGTTGCATACTAGTAATAATTCCGACTTGGCATTGAAAATCCTATTAGAAATGACAGTGACCCAAGGCAAAACTGGAACCCTAATTTTGGATTAGGGGTCTTCAACGTGGTGCCCGTGGACACCAGGGTGTCCCGCAAGGACAGTTGAGGTGCCCGCTGAGCTGTTCTGAAAAGAGCTAATCGGTGCTGGATCATTGTGATTTCCTTGTAAAATGATTTCTTTTATTTGGTGGACTTTGTTAAAACTTTATTTTTAAGAATGGAACAGACTAAAAACGGTGATAGCGTTGTTATTTCAAATACATTCCAGTTCATGGTCTTGACTTCTATTTTTGGGCAATTAATTAAGAGAGTAGAATTTTTTGTGTCTGAAAAATATGTATTTCAATGTATTTGTTTGTTTTACAGAAAATACAACAAACTAAACTTCAATGTATGGGTTTTACAAAGAAAAGAGCAAAAAAATGTGCAGTTGTTTTTAGCAAGCTATCTTCATACCTTTTCAAGTATTTAGCAAGCTATCTAACTAGATTTTACATTTTTTGCATGCAATCTAGCTAGGTGTACATGGATGGTGTGTTGAGAGGGATGAATGCAAGAGTATTTGTCAGAGGTGGAACGGTATGGCAGGTAAGTCAGTTGTTTGCAGATGACACAGCGCTTGTGGCGGATTCTGAGGAAACATTGAGAAGGTTGCTAACGGAGTTTGGAAGGGTATGTGATAGGCGTAAGTTATGTGTGAATGTTGGGAAGAGTAAGGTGATGAAGTGTTCACGTAATGGAGTGGGCATGGCGTTGGAAATCGGATTGAATGGACAGGTGCTGGAAGAAGTTGAAAGTTTTAGGTACTTGGGTTGTGATGTGACTGCAGTTGGTGGAATGGAGTGCGAGGTATTGCACAGAGTCAATCAAGGAAGCAAGGTTTTGGGTGCTTTGAGGAGAATGCCGACTGTGTTGTACGGTGCAGAGACTTGGAGCCTGAACGCAGATTTGAGAAGGAAATGAAATGTTTTTGAGATAAAGTGTTTAAGGAGTATGTTAGGAGTGACAAGATTGGATAGATTGAGAAATGAAATTGTGAGAGACAAAACTGGAGTAGTAGTGGAGCTGACCTAGCGTGTGGATAAGAGAGTACTGGTTTGGTTTGGACAGATGGAGAGGATGGATGAGGAGCCAATGTTGAAGAGGATCTACAGAGCAGAAGTCAATGGAAGGAGACCGAGGAAGGCCGCGATGGACGTGGATGGATGGTGTTATGAGTGCTCTGCAGGAAAGAGGTCAAAATCTAGTGGAAGCTTGAGCTCTTGTTGGTGATAGGAATGAGTGGAGAGGTGTTGTAAAAGAATAGTGGGAGGTTTGGAAGGGATGGGCAGGGCACCTGTATGATGCGGCAGGGGTAAACCAGCGAACTAAAGAGTGTGTTGTGTCACCCTGACCCGAGTGAGGTGGCCGCTTTCTGGTGTCCCGTTTCATCTGGTGGGACGAAAGAAAGACTAACTTAGGTGCCTGACTTGTTTTGGGTCTTTGGGCATTTTGGTTGGCCATGGTCCAAAAATTTTGTGTGATATTTTTTTGCCACTTTTTTTCTCCTTTTTATTTCCTTTGTATGTTTATCTTGCTGTCGGTCACACCTCTCGAGGAATATGACCAAGGCAGATAGATAGAATCTAGCCAACATTTTAGCCTTTTCAGCTAGCTATCTAGCTTTGGTTTTAGCTTTCCATCAGGCAATTTAGATGGCTTTTTACTCGTTTAGCTAGCTTTCTAGCTCCATTGAATTGCTTACCCGTTTACCTTTGTAGCTAACTACCAAGCTACCTTTTTACCTTATTAGCAAGTCATCTAGCTAAGTTGCTATTTTAGAAATGCATACGAAAGTGGGTGCCCTTTGCAATCATTAGAAACAAATAGTAGCTCAACGTTTGAGATGATAGTTTCCCGTCGAAATGGATGAATTGTAAAGCATGGGGAGTTGTTTTAAGAGTCCAACTTCATGCAATCGAGCATAAATGGAGAAAAGTCTTGCAGATGTACTCAGGTATTGTGTCACATAGCTTACAGAGTCGCTTCTTTTGAAATAGTTCACAAGGCACTTCCATGCCATTTTATCCTCCCGTCTTCACAAAATCGGAATCTTTGCCAAACGACAAGACTCGTAAATGGTTTAAGCGAGTAGTAGGAGATTTAAAATGATAAACTGAGAGTGTACACACTGCGACTCGTCTGCACTTAAATGTTTCAACTGTGCGAATGCTAACGCTAAAGCTAGCGAGCGAGCTAACCGCGTTAGCATAGCCGGCAAAGAAGCAAAAAAGTGCACTCACCCGACTACTTCCCTCCGACTTTTTCACCTTGGTGCCTTGCTCAAAGGTGACGTCGCACCGAGCGTCGTTGATGCCACTGCAAGGCGAGCGGCATGCGTTTTGCAAGTCGGCTCGTTTCTGCTGAAGAGCCTCTGCACCATGGGCGTCACCAGCCCGTTTTGGGGGGTGCTTTAGCACCCCCGAATTCCACTCAAGCGCCTCCACAAATGATGGCAGTTTCCAAATCGATTCTCCTTAATAAAAGACAATATAGGCTTCGATATCATTAAAAACGCTAATTTAAAAAAAACAAAAAAAACACATTGTCAACAACGCGGCGTTGGAAATTACAACGATTTAGGGTTAGGGGTCTTCAACGTTTTTCTAGCCGAGAGTAATTGTTTGCTCATTATGAGCGCAAAAGCCCCCCAATTCATTTGCATTTTTATAATCACTTAACTTGTACTACTTACGTTGTTACTATATTATTACCAGGTTAATTATTGGAAATAGAAAATAATAAAGAAAGAGAGAAAAGGATAGAAAGTAATAGGGAGAGAAAGAAAAATGGAGGAAGAGAAAGATAGAGAGTAAGATAGAAGAAGAGAAAGATAGAAAGAGGGAAAGATAGAAAGGGAACGATAGAAAGAGGGAAAGATAGAAAGATGGAAAGATAGAAAGATAGAAAGATAGAAAGAAATAATAAAAACAGAAGAAAAATCTCAAGAAATAGACAAGAAAAAGAGCGAGAAAGAAAGAAACACAAGAAAGAAGTAGGAGGTAGTGTTAAATTGAATCAGTTGACCACTAAAAAAAAAAAATAATTTGACTAGAAAATCTCAATGACCCAGCACGGGTGAGCTCTTTTCAGAACGGGTCCGCACAGGCACCTTGACTGTCTTCAGTCCAGCACCAGGTTGGAGACCCCTGTTACAGACACGAGTGTTGACTCTACTGCCCCCTACAGCACACAGTGTATGCCTGAGTCCCCACGGAGAGAGCCCCGCCCTGTTATAGTGAAGGGAATTCAGTCTCTTTTTCGAGAAGCGGCTCAAAAAAAAGAGAAGGCTCTCAAGGCTCCCCAGAGGTTTTTTGTTGCTTGATTCATACTATACCAATTATGATGTAACGTTATGCACTAAATGTTTTTAAAAAGGGAAACACAAAGCAAAAAAAAAGAGAAAAGAAGTAAAAATCAAGAAAAAAAAAAAAAAAGGAAAAAGGTGAAAAGAGATAAGAAAAAACAGGAAAAAGAAAGAAAAGAAAGAAAAGGGTGAAAAGAGAAAAGAAAAATCGAGAAAAGAAGAAGTACAAAGCTAGGGAAAAAAGAATCAAAAGAAGTTAAAATCTAGAAAAATGAAAAAAAAAAGAAATAATAAAGACGAAAAAAAAATTGCAAGGAAAAAAAAAGGTTTTGAGGCATCCGTTTGATCAGGATGTTACCAAAGAGCATGTACTATTATGCACATCATGAATTCATATTTATTTTTAATCTATTGTTCTACTAAATGACAATAGCTTCCAGTGAACAGATTTACATTCGCAAGATTTTTATATGAAGCAACTTTAAAGTCAAGCAAGTGACGCCACCAAATCCCAAATATCAACTGCAAAAAAAATACATGAGAAAATCCAAGAACAGTTGTTGTTTTTAAAGCTAACCGTCAAACGCATCCATGAAAAACGGTCACGGATGCCATGGCGCCTGATTGGCCACGCCCGTGTGGCGCCGGCTGCGGCTCATTGACAGATTGGCTTTCCTTCTATTTAAGTTCAGTGTTCACGCTCTCTGTTTGTCAGTCCGTCAACAGACCTCTGCCCCTGTCACAGACCAGAAACGGACACAGGACCCAATAGCGCTCGTTTTCTCAGTTTTTATTGATAAAGAGGGAGAGTAAGGCTTGTTTCCACGATCCGATGGCTGACAGACAAAAGGAGCGAGCGGTGCGGAAGTGGCACTTCCGTGTCTGGCGAGGAGGATCGGAGACAGGCGGGAATAGCATGTCGTTGGCCGGGACCGGAGATCAAAGGCGGTGTCGAATTCGTAAGCGAGGTCGGTAGCAGGAGGCAGGCAGGTAACGGGGCAAAACAGGTCCGGTAACAGGCAGGCAGAACGGGGCGAAGTCAGGTCCGGAAACAGGTCGGTAACAAAGATCAGGCAGAAAAAAAGCAGGGCAGGAACGGAGTCGGACGAAAAGGCTTACTGAGCTTGAGGCAACAGTTCGCATAACGATCTGACGGGTTTTAAAAGAGAGCATCAACCAATCAGCTGTCCGGGCTGTCGCAGGTGCTCTCAATCGGCAATCATGAGAGCCCCGCAAGATGTGGGTTCTGACTCGGTCCTGTTTCCTTTTGGTATTTCCTGTACGGTATTGTTCCCGTGTCCTGTTTAATATGGGTTTCCGGATTCGTTCCTGTCTATTTTTGTCCTGTTTATTATTCTCTCCATTTTTTTTTCCCAGTCTAGTTTGTCGTGTTTAATTTTCGATAATTAAAATATCAATCCTGTCCGTCCCGTCCTGTCCGGTATCGACCCCATCCGTCCGATATCAACTCTGGCAATTGGAATCGATCTCGTCGGTCTCTGGCTTCCTATTATTCCACACCAGACCGGCTGCCTAACGTGCATGACTCCCCATTTCCCGTAAAATAAAAGCTTGAGTGAGAAACGTCACGCGTTTGGGTCCTGATCCTGTTCATGACAAAAACACTGAAAACATTTTGCAGTCAACCCTTTGCATACAAAAGATATGGCAGACCACACATAGAGGAAAATCCTTAGAGGTGCTTCATTTGTGGGGAAATGTTGACTTAAATGTTAAATATGGTTAAACGCAAAATACTTTGAATTGTTTGATTCGTGGTCAAGATTTGACGAATAATCTTGATCTGTTTCAACTATTGAAAGTACACGTACTTTAAAGAAAGGACTGAGAGGCCCTGTCTGGAGAATATAAGGTTCCATTCTTTCAAGTTTTGAAAATGTTGTCTGTTGTGGCCGCTTTGTAGACGTGAGATGAGGAATCCTGCCACCTTGTGGTGGATACCGACGACATGTCAGGTGTTGGGATATTGAAATGTGTGTATATGCAAATATACAGTCACAACTTCCTCACATTATTATTATTTCAATCAAGTTCGTGATTTCGTGGCAATTACCATATATCCGAAAACATTTATTTACGTATTTGTTTCTCTATCTTATTTGCTTGACGCCTTAATGCAGAGGTAGGCAACGCAAAATGTGAAAAGAGCCATATTGGACAAAAAGCAAATTTGTCCAGAGCCCAAAAATGAAAAAGCTTTTACAAGCATTATCATGAATTTTTGTAGTGTTTCTGCGTTATGATTTTGGAGTATTTTTGTCATATTTTTACTGTACTTTTAAAGTGTTTCTACCATGTTTTTGTAGTATTTCCATAGGCTATTTTTGTAGTACTACAAAAATATAGTTATAGTTGTACATTTGTTCTATTTACGAAGTTGTATTTTTGATATATTATTGCAACATCCATTGCAGCCTGGTCATCCTGGAAGGGGAGATTACCACCTCTTTCTCTTATTTCTTTCTCTCTCCTTTTCTTTCTCTTTAATCTACTAGTTCGGCCCCTGACAGAATGTTTGTTCCATTGTGTGGCCCCCAAGCTTAAATGAGTTTGACACCCATGCTCTAGAAGCTTTGAAGATTTTCTTGGATGCACCGTGAGATAGAAGCAGTTCAGTTGAGGTTTTTATTACAATCAAAAATTTAAAACACATACAAAATAATATCCTCGGTTTGCGAGTACAAAAAGAGGCTTTGACAGTTTCACGAGTGAGCTTCCAATTCTATATCGGAGGAGCGGAACATGGGAGGCAATGATGAAAATGAGTCAGTGGAAAATTCCACAGATTCTGCTTTCACACCAGTTCTTCCAGGCTGGTAGTTCGCTCAGACTAGAGGCAAGACTCCTCCGACAGTAAATCAGAACACCACTTAGAACAACACAATTTCTGTATAACTACTATATGAACAAATACATTAATACGTCAAGACATAAATCATTGTTTTAATTACCAGGAAATCCCGAACTTCCCGCAGCCAAGACAATCATCTCATCTCATTAGCCGTACCGCTTACCCTCATTAGGGTCGCAGGGGGGCTGGAGCCCATCCCAGCCATCTCAGGGCAGTGGGCAGGGGACACCCTGAACTTTTTGCCAGCCAATCGCAGGACACACGGGGACAGACAACTCACTCGCTCGCTCATTCACACCTAGGGACGATTTGGACCGGCCAATTCACCTGAAATGCATGTTTTTGGAACGTGCCCGGAGGAAACCCACGCAAGCACGGGGAGAACATACAAACTCCGCACAGGAAGTCTGGAGCTGGATTTGAACCCACGCAGGAGGTTCCCATGACATGAACTGTGCCGCACATGCGCTAACCACTGCGCCGCCGTGCTGCCCCCAAGACAATCATAACATTTTCAAAACTTAAAGGAATTGAAGAATATTTCCTCCAGATAGGACTACTCAGGCTTTCCCCTTTGTAGCATGTGTACTCTCAAATGTTGGAACATATCAGAATGATTCGTTAAATCTTGACCACAATCCAAACAATTTAAAGAACCTTCCCCTTTGTGAGCTCTTATGTGTTGAACCAAATTTATGGTTTGAGAGAAAATGTCCCCACAAATGAAGCACTGATTGGGATTGTCCTCTACGTGTCTTATCATGTGTTCTTCCATCCGTCTTTTGGATGTGAAAGCTTGACCGCAAAATGGGCAAGGAAAAGGTTTTTCCCCCGTGTGCCTTCTCATGTGTCTGGTCAAATTACTCTTTCGAGAAAATTCCGCTTTGCAAACGGAGCAAGAAAGGGGGATTTGCGCCCTGTGCGTTCTCATGTGCATAATCCAATTACCTTTATGAGAAAATATTTTTTGGCAAAACGAACAAGTAAATGTTTTTTTGTTCCAATGCCTCGTCATGTGTCTGTTCAGATTACTCTTTTGAGAAAATTCCGCTTTGCAAATTGAACAAGAAAATGGTTTTTCGTTCGTATGCGTTCTCATGTGGACGATCAAATGAGACCTGCCAGGAAAGGCCTTTCCGCACACGACGCAACGTTGGGCCGAACGGTTTCGACAAACCCCGCAGCGGTGGCCTTGGCGGTTCTCCTTCCGATTCCAAAAATGTGTTTTCGCAAAGCTTTTACCGCAAACCGAGCAGTCCGCGTTTTCTTCGCCGGAAGCGCTTCTCTTTTCGGAACTTTCCAGCTGTCGGGAGTCTTGTTTGCAGCGTGCGCTGCTCTCCGGGTCATCGCTGTCTGAAAGGGGAGCCAAGTCTTCATCCGGTGGGGGTCCTTCAGACCTTCTCCCACTTGGACTTTCATCCTGGAACTGTTGCGATCCCTCAGTTGAATCTTCCTCTTCGCCCGCACTCTTGATAAGGCAGACATCCCACTCCTCTTTTTCGGTTTTAACGCGAGGAAGCTGAAGCTCTTGTTCTTCTACTTTGACGGGGGGCAGCGGAGGCTTCTTCCGCTCCAAACTCCGACATAGGTCTTCCGGAGGACCTTCACCCTGGCGATTTAGAAGGGGACGGCTATCTGAAAGACACAATGTTCAGGTTTCGCTCATCAAACCGGTGGTCGTTTGATACAAGCTTTTAAAAAAAAAGACAAAAAGCACTGAAGCACACATGGATCTGGTTTCATATATGTTTAAAAGGAGCTGAAGGCTGAAACATTCTGGGCTCGTTTTAAATTTGGGGTTAAACCAGTGATTTTCAAACAGTTGATCCCTTTATGGGGCGAGGATATATCAAGGGGGTTGTGTGTGACCTCGGTTTTCAAGTCTTTTGCAAGTTAAGAGGACGATGGTTGACTAAGCGTATGTAGCCATCACTTTCATTGTGACCATGGAGGGAGGGATCAGGAAAGACCCGCTTGCTACGTTTAAAAATGTTGGCAGAAGACAGCATGAAGCCAAATAAATTGGCCGGTCACTTATCAACATTACATGCCAATAAGGCGCTTTAGGTGTTTTAGCGAAGAGGTAAGGAACAGGGGCGGAAATTTCACGTGTTACCACCAAAATCGGGGAATCATTTTTTTGTCCTGACCGATATAAAAAATTTGTGATCGAAGCAGCGCAGAAAGGTTTCAATCCTCTTCTCTGCTGATAGCGCTAATCACGCTTTTCAACTGTCTGAGCGTTCTACTTGCATCAACATATGTAAGCTCCGAAGTTATTTCAATTGTCAAAACGTCTAACTGCTTCCATCGAAGTGTTCTATTAACATGTTTAAAGAACATGCTAGCTTTTTGCAAAACAAGCTAGAAACGCAAGGTAATAACTCAGATGTTTCGGAGGAACAACAGTTTGAACAAATTGATTTTTTTCAACAGACTTGAGCGGACACGAGGTCACAATTATTACGAATGGACAAATACTCAATCAAACAAAGTTGAAATGTAAGTTTGTGTGCAGACCTCTGCTCCTCATAATGTTTTGACCGTGGCAAAGCGCTTCCAGGAGCCGTCGTTGTCGGCTAAGTTCCTCCTCTATGGTTTTTTCAAACAGTCCTCCAGACCCGTCGCCACTTGGACTTTCATCCTGGGGCCGTTGGGGGCACTCGGCTGGGTCTTCCTCTTGGCCTTCGCTCCTGACAGGGCTTCCCGTCGGTGGGAACCAGCCGACATCACACTCCTCTGTTTCGGTTTTAACGTGAGGAAGCTGAAGCTCTTGTTCTTCTGCTTTGACTGGGGGCAGCGGAGGCTTCTTCTGCTCCAAACTCAAACATTCCTCAGGGGGATCTTCACCCTGGCGATTTAGCAGGTCATGGATATCTAGAGGAAACAACGTTCAGATTTCATTCATCAAACAAATGTTGGTACAATATGAGCATTTAAAAACAGGACAAAAGTAATAAGTTGGCATTGGCATACAATGGTCTGAACTTGTTTCTAGCCCGTGCTGTACTTCCGCATGGTGGCCCATAAAGCAGTTAGCCATACTCTGTCTTCTTGACATCAACAAAAAGCTCTCTCTGGTATTGTTCAAACTTCTCCCATAGGACACGCAGTTTAAAAATCTGTTCTGTGGCGCTCCTTCTCTCCCTGGAACCTGCCTGTTCTTCAGCTAGGATTGCCTAGACAAAGCATTAAGCCGATATGGGATGGAAATCAGCACAGAAAAAAAAAGTATTGACCAAGGTATCACCACTAACATCACCATCAACCGCAGGGAGCAAGAACTTGTCACCAAACTGAAATATATTGGAGCCGTCGTATCAGAAGAAGGGTCGGGAACCAGAAATCATGGCCAGGGTAGCTCAAACTACAGCCGTACTTGCCAGACTGAAACCCATCTGGAGGGACAAGAACATAGCAGTGAAATTAAAGTTTAGACTCAGTGGCTCAGGAGGTAGAGTGTTCGTCATGGGATCAAGGGATCCCAGTTCGAATCACGGCTCCTCCGTGTTACATGTCGAAGTGTCCTAGGGTAAGACACTCAACCCCTAATACCCCCAATATGCAGGTTAGCCGCTAGTGGGAAATGTGAAGCACACTGCAAAGCGCTTTGGGAAGTCTTGACTTGAAAAGCGCTATAGAAATGCAGATCATTTCATTTCATGCAAGCGCTTGTTACTTCCTTCTTGGACTCTCACAGCAAAACTGGAAAAGAAAATCCAGGCCATGGAGATGCCATGGTACAGGAAACTTCTGGGCATCAGCTACTATCAGAGGGCACATAGGACCCTCCCAAGAACTGTTGACCAAAACTTGAGTGGTATGGTCACATCAGAAGATCATCAAGACTGACCAAGATTATTCGCCAGGGCACAGTCTGAGGGGCCACCCTAGGAGCTGCTTTCACGAACTATTTTTGTATATAAATGTACATAAGTTGTGCTAGATGATGCATTAAAAAGAGCACTCATTAAAAGTAAAGTATTGCAGCCTGAAACGACGATTCCTGTGACGCACAGTAATCATGACCTCACACAAAACAAAAACAAACAGACTCAGAGACAGGTTCTTCCCCAGAGCCATTACCACCCTTAACACACACTGCACAAAAAATTGAAACTCTTGCAAACACACAACCTCATACAGACGGAAAATTGTATTCATGCCTATGCTCACTTTGCACAATGTTGACTATTTTTGCACCTAACGCATATTGCACTAATACGATCCCAAACTGTATGTAACATCCTACATGCCCACATTTCTTGTTACATGCCCACATTTCTTGTGTAAATTATAACTATAACCTTATCTTCTTTGTTTTAAAACCTCATCTTCTTTGTTTTTCTTTTATCCTCACTGTTAATATGTGACACTGGAGTGCCATGCCCAATTTCGTTGTCACAATATGTTCACCCCATTTTGTAACAATGACAATAAAGGTATATTCTATTCTATGCAACATGTTTCAATGCAAGCACGCCACGAGCTGCGGCATGTTGAGTGATGTCCCGTTTTTGTTCATGTTTGAGATGAATGCAGACGAGCACAGACGCCCTGACTTTTGTATTGTTATGTTTATTGAATGCAGGTACGTGGGAAAGCTATGTTCATTGGTATTATTAAGCAATGTGCTCGCATATTGTGCCTTCAGCTCCATCACCTCGTGCTGAAGATGATTGCAGTGGTGCACGGAAGCCCTGACTTTTGTATTGTTTTGTTTATTGAATGCAGGCGATAAACCGAGTGACTGTGAACCCTTGTGTCGCGCATGATTCAGGGTCTTTACACAGACGCAAGATGATACATTTTACGAATGGAGAAATAAATCATGAAAGTGAGTTGAAATGGAAGCTTGCGCGCAGACCTCCCATCCTGGCCACGTTCGGACTGTGGTACAGCTCTTCTAGTTGCCGTCGCTGTCGGCTCAATTCCTCCTCGAACAGTCGGATAATGTCGTCGGCAGCGGCGACGAGTCTCTCTCTTACAATCTCTTTCAACATTTTGACGACGTCGAATGAAGTTCTAAAGACGAACAAATAACGAAGCTAATTCAAACTCTTCGTCGTCGAACTCTTAGAGTAGATTTCTTCTTCTACTACATTTCTACTTCTTCGTTGTCTTCTTCGTGGGGTTTAACCGCGGTTGGGATCCATTTTTTTTGGCGCATTACCGCCCCCAATCACTATATCCTCTTCACCGTTCCACTTCTCGATTCCTGTTAAAAGTCCCGTACTTCTTAAAAGGGTAAAATAATCCTCCATTGAGTCCAGCCATTTTCCATTGAACATTCCGTGACCCTTTCTTCATTTCCTCCCCGTGAACGTTGCGCTTCTTGGATGGAGAGGGACGCCGTAGTTGTGACGTCACACACTCCCGCGAGAGTTGAAAGTGACGGTGATGTCATCTTATCGTTTTTATGAATATACTTCCAGCCAGAGAGCAAAAGTATAACATTTCTCTTTAAATAGAAGACAAAAATAACAGCACCGAAACAGATGGTTTAGTATACTTTTAAAAGGAACGAAAGGTGAGAATTGCAACGTTAAACATGGCGGCTGCGGTTCATGATGACGTGCTCCAATGATTCTTCCCTCATCTCAAAGGGTAGTTCCCTTTTACTTATTATCTTGGCTTACGCTTTACCGATACACCCATTTCAACTTAATGAGAACCCAGTGTCCAATTTGTCCACTCGTTATTTCCCCTGCGTCCCCAAATGATCCGGCACCCAACAAAAGATGACTTCTAACCCTGATTTAGAACGCCCTTCCGACTTGCGCAATGAAATGGCGTCATGCTTTCAAGGACTGATGCCGAATCGGAGCATCATGCAGTCTTTGTAGGTCCACCCACTGAAGTCCACCAACACTGACTCTGCAGTACACCCCCCTAGACCATCACTCGTTCATTTTCCTGACACTGCCGCCTCAAAACCCGTGTCTAGATCCTTTACCCCATCTAGAAACACATGCACCAAATCATGATCGTCTTGACCCATCAAGTAGCCCCCAGCGGATCTTCTGCACCATTCCCTTTCATGTCCAGGAGAAACAAGTCCAGTCTCAGACACACACCCATCTCCACGGAGCCTCCTCAAAAGGGACCACTGTCGGAGTCGATGGACAAGTCTCTGGCAATTTGATCTCGAAATTTTCCCCGTTGCTCTTCCCAATTTCCTAGCCGCCTCATAGTAAAATGAAAATGCCACCAAAATAAAGCAGACTCAGCAATTTTGATTTTGTTGACTTAGCGTTTTTCCCAGAAAGACATTCTACTCTCTCAGGCCGCAACACGTTTGGCCAGGTTTACGATGGTTTCCTAGCCATCAGGGAGGTCACTCTCGGGGCAGTGAGCCTACCAAAAGGGAAACGCCCCCCAAAGCTGGTTTGGTGTCTCACTGCAGGTGAATGCTCTAACAGACGTTCTAGTTTTTAATGTATTTGACACGTTCTCTCTGCATCAAACGAATACATTCCAGGATTTCTGATTGGCAAATTCACTTGAGGTTTAAAAACAGACATATGAAGGGCAGTGAGTAAAAAGTGTTCTAGGGGGCACACTTTCACCGTCTATTGTTTTTGTAATCTTCAAAGTAAGCAACTGGTTTGATTTTGTCCGTTTGGAGAGTCCTTATTTGACCTACGTCTTCCTGTGGCGCCATGCTCCCGTCAGTGTTTTTTTTGAACCAATAACGTTAGGACGACAATGTCAAATATTATTTTAACGTGCTGTGTATGAGATTTGTTTACACGTCTTGTCATGTCAGTGCAGTTGAGAAAGTGTTTCCTCTTTGATGATGATTAGTCGTCCAAAATGTAAGTCGTGTTTCTTTTGGATGGATAAGGAATTCGAAGCGAAGGTCTCAGCCGCATCTGGACCTTGGTGCCAGTTCCCTCAGACAACCAAAAACACAACGCAGACTTGTGCGGGCGGCCGGTCCAACCATCGAGGGTTACGTATACGAAAGCAGATTCTCGTGTTGTGAGTACAGAACAAGGCTGTGACAGTTTCAGAAAGACGATTTTATTTGTATGTCAGAGGAACACGGCAGGCAATAACAAAACATAAGTCAGTGGAAAATTCCACAGATTCTGATTTCACACCAGTTCTTCATCCGGCTGGTGGTCCGCTAAGACTAAAGGCAAGACTCCTCCGACAGTAAATCAGAACACCACTAAGAACAACACAAACGACAACAAAAGCGGCTACAACAGACAACATTTTCAAAACTTGAAGAAATTGAAAAACATTTCCTCCAGATAGGACTACTCAGGCCTTCCTTTGTAGTACGTGTACTCTCAAATGTTGGAACGTATCAGGATGATTCGTCAAATCCTGGCCACAATCTAAACACTTTAAAGAACGTTCCCCTTTGTGAGCTCTTATGTGTCGGACCAAATTTATGGTTTGAGAGAAAATGTCCCCACAAATGAAGCACCGATAGGGATTGTCCTCTGCGTGTCTTATCATGTGTGCTTCCATAACTCTTTTGTAAGTGAAAGCTTGACGGCAAACAGAGCAAGAAAAGGGTTTTTGCCCCGTGTGTGTTCTCAAATGTCTGGTCAAATCCGATTTTCGGCGAAATGCTTTTCTGCAAACGGAGCAAGAAAATGTTTTTTCCCCAGTGTGAATTCTCATGTGTAATATCAAATGACCTTTTTCAGAAAATGTTGCTTTGCAAACAGAGCAAGGAAAGGGTTTTTCCCCCGTGTGCAGTCTCATGTGTTTGATTAAATTACCTTTTTGAGAAAATGGTTTTTGGCAAATTGAACAAGAAAATGGTTTTTCTTTCGTATGCGCTCTCATGTGGACGATCAAATGAGACTTGCTAGAGCATGCCTTTTCGCAAACGGAGCAACATCGGGCCAAACGTTTCTGACAAACTTTGCAGCAGCGGCCTTCGTGGTTCTCCTTCCGATTCCGAGAATTCACAAAGCTTTCACCGCAAACCGAGCAGTCGACGGTTTCTTTGCCACATTTTGGGGACTTTTTGTCGGAAGTGCTTTTCTTTTTGGAACTTTTCAGTTTTCGGGAGTCTTGTTTGCAGCGTGAGCTGCTCTCCGCGTCATCGCTGTCTGACAGGGGAGCCAAGTCTTCATCCGGTGGGGGTCCTTCAGACCTTCTGCCACTTGGACTTTTATCCTGGAGCTGTTGTGATCTCTCAGATGGGTCTTCCTCTTCGCATGCACTCTTGACAGGGCTTCCCGAAGGTGGGAACCAGCCGACATCACACTCCTCTGTTTCGGTTTTAACGTGAGGAAGCTGAAGCTCTTGTTCTTCTGCTTTGACTGGGGGCAGCGGAGGCTTCTTCTGCTCCAAACTCAAACATTCCTCAGGGGGATCTTCACCCTGGCGATTTAGCAGGTCATGGATATCTAGAGGAAACAACGTTCAGATTTCATTCATCAAACAAATGTTGGTACAATATGAGCATTTAAAAACAGGACAAAAGTTGGCATTGGCATACAATGGTCTGAATTTGTTTCTAGCCCGCGCTGTACTTCCGCATGGTGGCCCATAAAGCAGTTAGCCATACTCTGTCTTCTTGACATCAACAAAAAGCTCTCTCTTGTATTGTTCAAACTTCTCCCATAGGAAACGCAGTTTAAAAATCTGTTCTGTGGCGCTCCTTCCCTCCCTGGAACCTGCCTGTTCTTCAGCTAGGATTGCCTAGAG